>NC_067152.1:3580221-3625221 GCF_903995435.1 Acomys russatus
CCATCCCCTACCCCACCCCATCCCCACCCTACCCCACCCCACCCACCCCACCCCACCCCATCCCCCACCCCACCCCACCCAACCCCACCCCCTTTGACAGGTACTGCAGGCACTTGCCTGTCCCTGATAGCACTAACAGCCATTAAAATCTCCACTGTTGATAGGCACTGGAGTTGTTGTTGGTTTCCCTGTTACAAAAAAGAACATTGTCAGGAGTGTCACTATATGACTTCAGGTTACTTGGCCCAAAGAAGACTTCCTGTGTCAAAGAATACACACTGTGACATTTGGACAGACATTGCTAAATTGTAGCCCCCCCAGCCCCACCCCCAAAGAAGCGAAACCAATCTATACTCTTATCAACAGTGTTCAAAGAACCTGGCCTGTAGCCCCAGCTACTCTGAAGGCAGAGGCAGGAAGAGCCCGTGTTTAAGCTCAGCTGGAGCTACAGAGAGAGTTCAAGATTTGCCTGGCATCTTAGCAAGACAGTTGTTGGAGCTTTTAGGGTCAAAGCCTGCACAAAGTTCAGCCGCTGGTCTCCAGTACGCCAAGTGCTGGTGGGTGGGAGTTAGGGGGTGGTGGGTGGGGGTGGGGTGGGGGATGGGGGTGGGGGTGGGAGGGTGGAGGGTGGGGATGGAGGATGGAGAGCGGGGGTGGGGGATGGGGGGTGGAGGGTGGGGGTGGAGGATGGAGAGCGGGGGTGGGGGATGGGGGGGGTGGAGAGTGGAGATGGAGAGTGGGGGTGGAGGGTGGGGGTGGAGATGGCTGATGAGGGGGATGGGGGTGGAGGTGGGATGGATGATGGGAGCGGGTGGGGATGGGGGTGGAGGGTGGGGTGATGAGGAGAGCGGGGGTGGGGGGGTGGGGGGGATGGAGTTGGAGCAGGGGGCCTATTCAATGTGATCACATTTGGAAGAGGAACAAGGAATCCAGTGACCCTCAAGGTCACTTCAGGGTACTGACAAGAGATTTAGACTTAAATAAAGGACAAGACATGCAAAACTAAGCAGCGCTAGTCAAGAGGTGGCCCTGCCCATTGTCTCAGTTCCAGGGCGTCCTGCAAGCTGATGGGTTGCCAGAACCAAGTAAAACCCCTTCCTGGGCGCCAAGTTTTCCCTCAGGCAGGCACAAGGAGAGGCTTCCTGGAGAAACGGAATTCTCTGGGGTCCGCTGTCTAAGCAGTCTGATAGCGCAAGTGTGTCTCTGTTTAAAATGTCCCATCTCCTGGAGGCTAGAGAGATGGCTCCTCAGTTACAAGTGAGCACTGCTCTTGCAGAGGACCTGAGGTCCTTAACCAGCCCCATATCAGGGCATTTACCTGTAACTCCAGCTCCAAAGGATCTGATACCCTCCCTTGGCCTCTGTGGATACTATACTCTCATGACCCCTCATACATACACACACATATATACATATAATTCAAAATAAAACCTTTTTTAAAAAAATTAAAATACCCTATCCTAGCTGGGCAGCAGTGGCGCACGCCTTTAATCCCAGCACTCACGGAGGCAGGGGCAGGCAGATCTCTGTGAGTTCAAGGCCAGCCTGGTCTACAAAGTGAGTTTCAGCACAGCCAAGGCTACACAGAGAAACCCTGTCTCGAAAAACCAAAACCAACCAAACAAACAAAAACCTGTGCTGCCAGGAGGGTTACAAGACCCTCTTTCAAACTAAAAAGTAAGCAAGGATTGAAGCTATAGCAGGTTCAAAGCCAGCCTTCCTGGTCTAAATACTGAGTCCCAGCGCTGGAGAGAGGCTCAGTGGTTAAGAACATGTATTACTGATGCTAGGTTGGCTAGCTGACAAGTCCAGGGATCCTCCTGTCTCAGTCTCCCAACCCCTCCTTATGCAAATAAAATAAAAATAAATTTAAGGGCCAGGTATGCTGGCACAAGACTTTGATCCCAGCACTCAGGAGGCAGGTGAATCTCTGTGAGTTCTAGGCCAGCCTGATCAGGACAGCCAAGGCTACACAGAGAAACCCTTTCTCAAAAAAGCAAAATAACAACAACAACAGCAACATAGAGCTGGGCGTGGTGGCGCACGCCTTTAATCCCAGCACTCAGGAGACAGAGGCAGGCAGATTACTGTGAGTTCGAGGCCAGCCTGGTCTGGTCTACAAAGTGAGTCCAGGACAGCCAGGGATACACAGAGAAACCCTGTCTCAAAAAACAAAAAAACAAACAAAAAACCCCCAAACAATAATATAAATAAATAAATACATTAAAGCCAGAGTGGTGGTGCATACCTTTAATCCCAGTGAAAGCAGGTAGATCTCTGAGTTCAAGGCCAGCTTGGTCTACAAAGTGAGTCCAGAATGGCTAGGGCTGCACAGAGAAACCCTGTCTCAAAAAAACAAAATAAGGGCTGGAGAGATGGCTCAGAGGTTAAGAGTACTGGCTGCACTTTCAAAGGTCCTGAGTTCAGTTCCCAGCAACCATATGACGGCTCATAGCCATCTATACTGTGATCTGATGCCCTCTTCTGGTGTGCAGGTGTACATGCAGGCAGAGCACTGTATACATAATACAAAAATAAATCTTTTTAAAAATTAAACAAAATAAATAAGTTAAATTAAAAGACAATGACTTGGTTCATTAGTATTCCTGAAAGACAGCCAGTGAGGTTTTCTTTTGTTCCGAATTGTTTTTACTATAATAATAACTTGGTCACTAAAATATATTTTAATGCTTTGTTCATGATTTAAGTTTGTACTGTTCCATCCTTGGCTAGACCAGGCTAGCCTCGAACTCACAACACTCGTCTTGCCTCTGCCTCGCAGAGTGCAGGGGTTCAGGTGTGTTCCACTGAGCCTGGCTAGTGAGAACTTTCTAAATTGACATTCAAGGCCCTTTGTGTCACCCAGTAGCTTTGTCATTGGCTTTCTAGTTTGGCAAGATGTTCCTAGCTTATCTTGTATGTTTTCTGTCCAGACCAAACATCCCCCATTCTCAAAAGAACCCTGGTATTTTTAAAATGACACATGAATTTCAGAGACGTCAGCCAGGAGATTAGAAGTGTTTATTTCTGCTGGGTTGTCTCAATAGACAAAACAAGTTTTTTTCATATTAGGAATGTATGGTGAATTTTTCCAATTAGTATTCAAGATGACAGAGTGTTGACTTGACCTCAAAGATCTCACTTTTCTCTGCTCTAAGAGGAGCTCTTGTTCTCTGTTAGGTCAACTCACACAGCACGCAGCGGAAAGCTGTCATTATCTATACAGCGGGCTGGCCCAGGACTGCCCTCCTCACGCTCTATCACTCCAGGCTTTGTGAGAACACACCCTGAAGTCTTCACAGAGGCATAGGGGCCGGGAGCCATGCTCTGTAAAGTCTGACTTAGGGTTTCCTTGGCAATCAGAGGGCCTGGAATGCCTGCATTATAGGCAAGTCCCTGGCTTAAGCCTCTTCCCTAAAGTGTTGTATTTGCCAGCTCTTCCAGACTTCAGGCATCTGTGTAGTGTGTGTGTGTGTGTGTGTGTGTGTGTGTGTGTGTGTATGTGTGTAAAATCCACAAATCACCTGTGCATTTATTTATGGACTACACTTTTATTTACTGAGCATCTTGCAGAGTTGTCACGTACAGAAACACATTTGCTGTCTGCCTATGTGAACACTTACATGCTGCGTGCACATTCAAATAAATACATTACCTTGGGGTGGACAGGTGGCTCAGCGGTTAAGCACACTTGCTGCTCTTGCAGAGGACCCTGGATTCAGTTCCCAGCACCCACATGGTGGATCACGACCATCTGTAACTCCCAATCCAGGGATTCTAACACCCTCTTCTGGACTCTGCAGGTACTGAGCTCACACGTAGCTACAAATGTCCAGGCAAAGCACTCATACACATAAAATAAAAACAAAAAAATTTTTTTTCCTATTTGAGATTGAGTCTCATTGTGTAGTTCTGGCTGGCCTGAACTCTCTATGTAGACCAGGCTAGCCTCCAACTCACAGAGATCTGCCTGCCTCTGCCTTGTGTACATGAGGTGCTTCAAGTGGCACCCACATTTTAAGAGTAATGTGTTATGTCAGCTATAAAGGTGTATGCCCTAGGAAATGGGGTCTCTGTTAGCATATACATAACTCCACTAGCCTGCCTTTAGGTTGCTTAGCAACCTATGATATCATTGCCTGCTGCTGACAAGTGTGTGCCAGACTATAAAAGAGCCAACCTGTCACTTTGTCTCTTTCTTTGTGTCCCCCTCGGGTGCCCCTCCCCCTTTCTTCTCCTCCCCTACAATAAATCTCTCCATATCAGATCGGTTGCATCTCACTCTGTTTATTTTTAATAGCAGTCTCCACAAGGGCGGCTTGGTTTTGCTGGCTTTCAGCCTCATGGAGAAGACAGCGATGGGTCCAGGGACAGATCCCAACTCTAAAAAAATAGGGATGTGATGATGGAGAGACACCGCGCCCTCTTGTGGCCTCTATGCGCATGTACAAGTGTGTGCACACAGTGTCATTACATAAACAATCTTCTAAAAGATAAGAATAAACAAGCAAAAATATGAACATATCACTTAGTGGCATGGAAGCCTCATCTTACCTGTTCACAGAGGAAATTCAAGTTGTTTTTTCCTCCTATTCCTCCTCCTCCTCCTCTTCCTCTTCTGTCAGGGTCTTGTCATATAGCCTATAGCTAGCCTGGAACTCACTGTGTTGTTTGTTTTTTTGTTTGCTTGTTTTTTCGAGACAGGATTTCTCTGTGTAGCCTTGGCTGTCCTGGACTTGCTTTGTAGACCAGGCTGGCCTTGAACTCACAGGGATCTGCTTGCCTCTGCCTCCCAAGTGCTGGGGTTAAAGGCGCGTGCCACCACGCCCAGATGGAACTCACTGTGTTGTAAGCCAAGTTATCCTTGGGTTCATAGAGATCCGCCTGCCTCAGTCTACTACTCAAGTGCTGGATTAGGGCACCACTGACATGTGTGGTCACATCGGCTATGATGGGAGCCTGTAGTGCTACAGTGCTAAAGGCCTGTGCTGACTTTTTTTTTTTTTTTGGTTTTTTTGAGACAGGGTTTCTCTGTGTAGCCTTGGCCATCCTGGACTCACTTTGTAGACCAGGCTGGCCTCGAACTCACAGCGATCCGCCTGCCTCTGCCTCCCGAGTGCTGGGATTAAAGGCGTGCGCCACCACGCCCGGCTCCCTGTGCTGACTTATAAAGACAACACCATCTAGAGGAGTGACAGCTGAGGATGTTGAGCACACTGCTCAGACAGTCCTGTGTCAGGAGGCCTGTCCCCAGCACGAAGCCCAGTTCCAAAGGGTCGGTGACAGTACTAGAAGACCAGGGGTCATTCAGCTGCCTCAGAGGAAACTGAACAATGAAACAGATCTTGAGACCTATAGCATAGTGTCTGTCTGTCTGTCTGTCTGTCTGTCTGTCTGTCTTTCTCTCTCTCCCTTTTACTTAAAAATACATTTCTATGGCTTGGAAGCTGGGTGTGATGGGAGTTCAAGGCCAGCTCCACTGTGAGACACCCCCTTCTCAAAAGCCTAAATATAAATAATTAAATGTTGTTCAGTGACCAGCAGATGGGTGGTCTGGGTCCCATGTCCTGCAGGCTGGTCCAGGCACTGCTGACTTCCTGGTGAGAATGGATGAACCTTGGGATCAAAAAGCCAGTTCCTCCCTCAGGGGAGGCTAGAGTACTTTAGAGTGAGGCCTATCACAGGGGCACTAGGCCAGGTTCCCAGCCTCCCGGGGGGGGGGGGAGAGGAGCGGGGAGGGGAGAGGGGGGGAAATGAGTTTTTCACTTAGCTCTTTTTAGAATGAGACTGCAGGTCTCAAAAGGCAATGGAGACCCGGGATCGCCATAAGCCCATGATGACAGCTCTTTGAACTGTACCAAGCACAGCAGCAGAGGCCCGCAGGCAGGCAGGTCCTGTGAGACTCAGGCCCAGCAGTACTTCACTGGTGGTCAGCATGGAGCTAGCAGCAGTGGTGGAGCAGGCCCCAGCGGCTGCAAAGGCAGTCCCGCCATTGCTGTCTGCTCACGGGCATAAGGCGGGTGCCTCCTCACCCCAAGGAATAAATGCAGTCTCAGATGGTCATGGTAGATGAATGGCGGGCAAGAGAGCTCTGTGGAACAAGCAAGCAGCAAGCCAGCCAGCCTTTATTTATAAACCTTAGGCAGTGGGGACGGGTTTTGAATGTGTCTGATTTGCTAGGACTAAAGATGCCAGGATACTATGTGTGTGTGTGTGTGTGTGTGTGTGTGTGTGTGTGTGTGTGTATAGCACCTACCCTCCTAGCACAGGATGGAGAAAACATTGCCTAATTATCCTGTGTGTGAGGGATAACATCTATGTACAATTAAAGGTCATTTGCTGGAGGCTAGGATCTCAGCATAGTGTGGGGCACTTCCAGGAATTCCCAGTGCTTGTGGAAGCTCCTTATCAGGAAAGAGTCCAGCCTTGTAGTAATTTTCCTTTAGGGCTATGCGACACTCCTTACAAAATCTGAGGTTACCAGGTCAGGTGAGTAAGAACCCCGATAAGAAAAGGGAGTCCGCCATCACAGACCGAGCGCAAAACGGCTCTCCGGGAAAGTCAGACTGCGACCTTATCCAGCAGAGTCCCACAGTTAAACAATAATAATGACAGTGTGTGTGTGTGTTGCCTTCAATTCTGGGTAAGCCTTAAACGCAGAGAGTTTGGACTACCCCCGCTCCCCTTCCCTGCCCCCTCCCCCCACCCCCCACCCCCACCCCACGCCATTTTCTTTTACTGTGCCCTTTCTTTGTCTTGTCTTTTCTGTATCTGAGACAGGGTCTCTCTACACCATCCTGGCTGTCCTGGAACTCACCATGGAGACCAAGTAACCTCCAACCCACACCTGCCTGTGCCTCCTGAGTGCTGGGATTTAAGACATGAGCCTCTACTCCAGGCTTGCCTCGTTTCTTATTGGCACACTTTCCACAAAGAGGCTTTCCATTCTCAACATTGCTTTCCATTTGTTTTCCTCTTGCTGGCTTGAATTAAGTATCTTTTTATTTTATTTTATTTTTTATTTTTATTTTTTATTTTTTGGTTTTTTGAGACAGGGTTCTCCAGGCCCTGGCTTGCCATTCTTGTGCTAGCTTTGTTTGTTTGTTTCTTCTTCTTTGTTTTGTTTTTTTCAAGACAGGGTTTCTCTGTGTAGCCTTGGCTGTCCTAGGCTCGAGTTATAGACGAGGCTGGCCTCGAACTCACAGCGATCCGCCTGCCTCTGCCTATCGGAGAGCTGGGATTAAAGGTGCGCGCCAGCACAACCGGCATTGTGCAAGCTCTAGATGAGCCCTGCTCTGCCATCTGCCGGCCGTGCAGAAGCTCAGTCGTGGTGGATGTGGAGCAGTCACGCACGTGCTGAAGGCACTTTGACAGCCTGTTGAGTGACTGATGGTGGTGGCAATATAAGCGTGACGCACTGTACGAAGGGAGGCAGCCTTGGAAACAGCCAGGCTAAACGCTGGAGCGAGGAGAAGCGGCTGCCAAGGAAGGAGGCGGGCAGACCGAGTCTTTAAAAGTACTGAACGGACTGGTTCGAGGATCAGGTGACAGTGTTTATAGACATTCTCGAGAATTCTTTGTGATAGTTCATAAACTTTGAGTTGGGGATGTAACTCGGGGCACGAGGCAAGTACTCTACAGCTAAGCCGCACCAAGGCCAATCATCTTTTCTTTTATTATTTTGGGTGTTGGGGATGGATCCCAGGGCCTCCAGCATGCTGAGAGTTGCTCTACTGCTGAGCTAGATCTCAGACCTTTTCACCTTTTTTTTTTTTTTTTCAGTAGTGGGAAATGGATAATGATGAAAGCAGTTGCAACAGCGGGGTCTATATCTTGCTTATTGGCATCTCTGTTCACAGGATTTGCTTAAAGGACTTTTAACGCCCCCCCCCCCAACCAATCTCTTCTAAACAGTGATAATTATAAATTCCAAACAAAAACCTAGAGGCATGTGTGCCTCTCTTAGGCTTTTCATTTTAATAGATCCACTAATTAAAAGCTATAATTTAACAAATAACGACCTAACCATTTCACTCTGAAATCAAACGAAAGCCCACCACTAAAACATTGGACCAGATAAAGATAATGGATTCAGGCTCAATTCCGACTCCTGCTGGGTTCAGCCTGGCCCTCTTCCAGCTGCCTTTGATTAGCTGCCATGGTTTCCCAAGCCATTTGGAGCAAACTCACTATAGAGAGGATAAGTGAGCAATTTAAGGGGCTAAGTGGTTTTCTGGACCCATTCCCACTGCTGACAGCACATGACAGAATGCTTACCCCTTCCTTACCCGCGTTCATTGTCACTTGGTCACTTCCACTCTCTCTCCATCCTTCTCTGCCCTCTGCAGGGGAGACCTCGGATTGAGAAGAAGCAGGAAGTAGCCATGAACCCAGGTGATGCCCCTCATACCCGGCATCCTAAGTGGTTAATAAAATAGTAAGTCATAAAGGCAAGATTACCTCTCATCTCCCACACCCCCTCCCTTAGCTGGGAGTAGGGCATCTGTGCCAGGTTAAAAATCGCCTTGTGTTCTGCAACTAGCCCTGACTCCCCACCCCCCAACCCCCCCACCCCCGCCCAAGCTCACATCAGTCTCCTGTGTCACCCAGTGCTCCGCAGAAACTCATTCTGCATGGCAGGAGACCTTCCAATGCTGGCCCCTTTCTGGTGTCCTAAGAAGGAAGGCTGGGGACTCTGAAGGCATCAGAGACTGGCAAAGGCTCCCTTGTGGGGCTGAGGCAGGAAGAGTGAGCATTAAGTAAGCAAGACCTGGCAGAAGACAAGGCTCGAGCTGCTGTGGAAGCAGTGTGCAGGCTCAGGGAGGCAGTTTCCAAATCTTACCCCATTGGTCAAGTTTCCGTTCTGTTCCCTGTGATAAAACTCTCTGACCAGGCTGGGCAGTGGTGGCGCATACCTTTAATCCCAGCACTCGGGAGGCAGAGGCAGGTGGATCACTGTGAGTTCAAGGCCAGCCTGGACTACAGAACAAGTCCAGGACAGCCAAGGCCACAGAGAAACCCTGTCTCGAAAAACCAAAGACCAAAAGCCAACCAAAGAAACAAAAAACAAAACAAACAAAAAACTCTCTGACCAAAAGCAACCCAAGAGCTTATTTCGTCTTATACACCTAGGTCACATACAAGTCAAGGCAGGAACTCAAGGTAAGAACCTAAAGGGTTCTCCTCCATTTTTGACAAGGAAATGCACTCACAGCCCAAGAAAGTACAGCAGGAACCAGGAAGGGTGCAGCTTTGTAGCCGTAGCTGGCTCATTCTTTGTTAGCTTGCTTGCTTGCTTTTTGTTTGTTTGTTTTGTTTTTGTTTTTCAAGACAGGGTTTCTCTGTGTAGCCTCGGCTGTCGTGGACTCGCTTTGTAGAGCAGGCTGGCCTCGAACTCACAGCGATCCGCCTGCCTCTGCCTCCTGAGTACTGAGATTAGAGGCGTGTGCCACCACACCCGGCCTAGTTAGCTTTCTTATATCACCCAGGACCAGCGACCTATGGGTGGTGCTAGCCATAGTGGGCTGGGTCCTCCTGCGTCAATTAATAATAAACAGTCTTCTGCAGTCTGATCTAGACAGTTCCTCAGTTGAGGCTTTCCTGTTAAACAACTCTGGCCTGTATCTACATAACAAGGCTAACTAGGATAAATGTATTCTGTCTCCGGGATCTCAGCTTGAGTGGGTATCTCCATTCAGATGTGGGGTTCAAGAAGGGCTCTAGCCTGGTGGGTGGTGGCCGACACCTTTAATCCTAGCACTGGAAGGGGGGTGGGGCAGGTGGGTGTGTGGGTATCTGAGTTTGAGGCCAGCCTGGTTTACAGAGTGAGTTCCAGGATTGCCAGGGCTACACAAAGAAACTCCATCTTGAAAAAGAAAAACAAGGGCCGGGTGGTGGTGGCGCATGCCTTTAATCCTACCACTTGGGAGGCAGAGGCAGGAGGACCGCTGTGAGTTCGAGGTCAGCCTGGTCTACAGAGTGAATCTAGGACAGCCAAGGCTATACAGAGAAACCCTATCTTGAGAAATAAAACAAAACAAAACAAGAAAGAAAGAAAGAAAAACAAAAACAAAAAGATACATCAAAGCAGATTGTTGGGGGGCAAAAGGTTTATTAAAGGGGCTACCATGACAGACAACAAAATGGTGGAGGCTCCGAGGAGAGTCCAGGACCCTGCACCAGATAGTGCAAAGTACAAAGCAGTATCAAGGGGCTGGAGAGATGGCTCAGAGATTAAGAGCGCTGGCTGTTCTTCCAAAGGTCCTGAGTTCAATTCCCAGCAACCATATGGTGGCTCACAGCCATCTATAATGTGATCTGATGCCCTCTTCTGGCCTTCAGGTGCACATGCAGGCAGATCACTGTATACATAATAAATAAAATCTTAAAACAAACAAACAAAAAACACAAAGCAGTATCAAGCCCATGGGCCCCTTCTTGCAGGCCTCTGAGGATGAGGTTGGTTGCACAGCACTGCCCCGGCCTGCGGGGTTCAACTAAAACTTGGGAGGAAGTTCACCTGTTGAAAATGCAAGACACAAAGAAGGAGAGAGCAAGTCTGATTGATCAAGCTCTCAAACTTTATTAGCCAGGCAGCAGCTTTTATAAGTCAGAAGGCAGGGGAGCATATTGCTATAGCAACCCAGCTGCAGGCCTTTCTCAAAACACAGGGAATTCCAGGCAGGGTCATAACATCCTGCCCCACAGGGTATCTGGCTCCATCTTTGTCTAGTCTAACTGCTAAACCATAACAGGGTGGCTCCATCTCTATCTGTCCTTAGTCTAACTGTTGACCCACAACAGGGTCAGCTAGTTTCTGGTGAAAGGCAAGCTCTGGGAAAAACAGAGACTTAAAGGTGCAGGCTCTGACAAGATGGCTGAACATTGGCCATATGGCCTCTTGTCCCCAACACAGCACAAGCCTGCAGCCAGGCTCTCTGATTCTGCAACAGGCAATAGCCCACAGCATGGGGTGTGGGGGGCAGGAGAACTTGTTGGCCTCAGTAAGCAGCTGTCCGATGTGCTTGCACTCCAGAAGCTTGCAAACTCACACCTGCAGACCCACAGTCAGCCATCTCAGTGGGAAGCCTGATGGTAACGTAAGGCGACCAGAGTGGCTGAGCAAAAGTCTGGATGCTTCCAGTCCACCATAGTCTGTGTCATCCTCATCCCCAACGATACAGTGAGTGTTTACAAGGTGCCCAGCACTTGAGGAGTACTAACTGTATCTCAACAACCATAAGACAAAACTGTTACTTTCCCCCCCCCCCCCTCCTTTCCCTTTCTCCTAGGCTTCTTGGGATTCTGTGTCTCTCCTAACCAACCATGTTGCACGAACCAACCGCTTCTGAGTGCCTGGTCCCCTCAGAGTCCGTCTGTGCAAGGCTGTTAGTTTCTGGGGGGTTTTGGACAGTCTCGCTTCCCTCTGTTGTGTGACTGTTCTGCCAGTGGGAACACAGTGGTCCCGAGACCCCAGGCCTGTATTAGATTGCTATCATTGCACTGAATTACGTGCGGCCGGCTTGCTTTATAAAGAAAAGAAGTTTACAGGGTTGGGGAGATGGCTCAGTGCCTAAGAGCATTTGCTGATCTTATGAAGGACCAGAGTTCAGTTCCCATGCTCACAACAGTCTGCCAGTGCACCTCCAGGGCATCTGGCTTCCGTGAGCATCTGCACACATGTGGCATACATCCACACAGACACAGACACACACACACACATACACACATAAATAAAAAATAATTTTAAAAATAGAAAAAAGAAGTTCAGAGGTCTAGCAGTGCTGACACACACCTGTAACCCCAGTGCGTGGAGGGTGGGGGCAGCAGGATCAGGACATAGAGGCCAACTGGGGCTGCACTGCCAGCCAGAGGCCAGTGTGGGTGGCATGAGTCTCTGGCTTGAAAAATAAAAAAATAGGGCTTAGCTGGGCGAGGTGGCACACGCCTTTAATCCCAGCATTTGGGAGGCAGAGGTAGGTGGATTGTTGTGAGTTCAAGGCCAGCCTGGTCTACAAATCGAGTCCAGGACAGCCAAGGCTACATAGAGAGACCCTGTCTTGAAAAACAAATCAAAACAAAAAGTAGGGCTTAACAGTAAAGAAAAGAAAACACTTGCCACTTAAGCTGGTGACCTGACTTTGGTCTCCATGGTAGAAAGAGCAGCAGGCACATGCCTATAATCCCAGCATTCTGGGAGGCAGAGGCTGGCAGACCTCGGTGAGTTTGAGGCCAGCCTAGTCTACAAGGCAAGTACAGGACAGAGAAACCCTGTCTTGAAAAAACAAACAAACAAACAAAACAAAAAAACCCCAAACCCAAACCCAAACCAAAACCAACCAACCAACGAATGAAAAAGGTGGAGGGAAAGAACCAACTTTACAGAGTTGTCCTCTGCCCTCCATTTATATGCCATGCCATGAGCATCACACACACACACACACACACACACACACACACACACACACACACACACAATTTCTTCTAATAAAAAACGATGAACTTGGTAGGCAGTGGGAGCAGATCTCAGAGTTCCAGGACAGCCAGGGCTACACAGAGAAATCGTGTCTGTCTGGAAAAACAAACAAAACAAAACAACAACAACAAAAAACCACAAAACACAAATTAGCCAGCACTCTGGAGGCGAAGGCAAGAGGGGTCAGAAGTTCAAGGTCATCCTCAGCTACACAGTGAGTTTGACGCAAGCGTGGGATACAATTACCCTATCTTAAACAAGAGAAAACAAAATAAAAACAAGAAAAAGATGTGCTTTTTACCATTAGGAAACAGGAGTGGAGGTAAATGTTTCTAGCACTTCAGATCCTAAGGACCAATTTCTCGTTGTTCAGTGTCTCGTGAGAAGGAGGCTGTTTGGACGGCGTTCGCTTCATGCTCTATCTTTTCACTCCTCAGGATGTTCCGAGGACGTAGGAATGTCTGATTTTGTAGAGCCAGAACTTTTCTAAACTGTAGGGGGCTTTGTTTTGGTTTTGAAATGGCATGTCACTATGTTGCATGGACTGGCTCCAGAGAAACTGGGACTAGGGCCAGGAAGGTGGCTCTGTAGGCTAAAACACTAGCTATGCAGAACAGACCACCCTTGTTCCTTCCCCAGAATGGACTTAAAAAGCTGGCTGTGGGGGCTGGAGAGGTGGCTCAGTGGTTAAGAGCACTTAACTCACATGGAAACTCACCACCTCCTCAAGCACCAGGCACACGTGTGGTGCACAGACTTACATGTAGACAAAACACTCATACACATAAAATAAGAAAAATAAATCTAAAAAAGAAAACCTAGCAACAACAGCAAGCCAGCTGTGGAGGCACACACCTGAAACTCCAGCACAACTTTGCATAAAAGGGAAGCATCTGGAAGCTCTCAGGCCAGCTGGTCAATCGGAAACAGCAAACCCACAGAAATAAATGAGAGCAAGGGCTGGGTGTGGTGGCGCACGCCTTTAATCCCAGCACTCGGGAGGCAGAGGCAGGCTGTGAGTTTGAGGCCAGCCTGGTCTACAAAGTGAGGCTAGGACAGCCAAGGCTACACAGAGAAACCCTGTCTCAAAAAACAAAACAAAACAAGAGAGAGCAGACTCTGCCCCCAGTTAGCAATGTGGATGTGAGGAATTAGTCCCAGAAGTTTTTCTCTCACCTCCATATCCTTTGTGCATCATGAGACTGCCTCAACTCTTGAGCTCACCCATTTATAAGCCATCTTTAAGAGTTGGGCATACTGTTTTGTGCCTTTCAGCCCTGCACTCGGGTGTTGTTGTTATTGTTGTTTGTTTGTTTTAGTTTTTTGAGACAGGATTTCTCTGTGTAGCCTTGGCTATCCTGGACTCCCTTTGTAGACCAGGCTGGCCTCGAACTCACAGCGATCCTGCCTGCCTCTGCCTCCCAAGTGCTGGGATTAAAGGCGTGCGCCACCATGCCCAGCTCAGGTGTTGTTTTAAATGAAAATCCCAATCGTTCTATTTCACCAATAAAGACTCAGGAGCCAGATGCTGGGGGTGAAAACCTGATAGCTTAGAGAGACAGAGAAAGCACCCAGCTGATCTTCCTACTCAGCTCAAGTCCCAGTGGGAAAGGCCTAAAAGGCTCACTAGCTCAGCTGACAGCCCAGGAGGAAAAGGCCAAAAAATCTCAAGGCCAAAGGCCTGCTAGCTCAAAAGCCAAAGGCCGAGGAGCTCAGGAGCTAAAGAAGTGTCCTGGAGAGAGAGAGAGGGAGGGAGGGAGGGAGGGAGAGAGAGAGAGAGAGAGAGAGAGAGAGAGAGAGAGAGAGAGAGAGAGACTGTGTTACTAGCAGAGGTGGGCCTTCAGACCACTTCAGCACACGTTATGGCGCCTCTACCTGACTGAAACTTGCCAGGCCCCTCTTTTGGCCTTCAGGCCTTTTCCCACAGCAACAGCATCAGGCATAGAGACTGGTGACTTCAGAGCCCTGGGCCCTGGGCACACACACTGCTGTGCAAGAGGAAAGGCCTGCCTATGCCGCAGCTCCCCACCCCCCACATGCCATGTTCCTCCAGGCAGTCAAAACACCCCTTAGGATGCTGTCAGCGTAGGCTGCACATGTGGGCTGAGATGTTCGAACCCCAGCACCAGAGCACCTCAAACCAAACCCAAGACAGAAAACAGTAAGCCTGAAATCCCAGCACTTGGGAGGCACAGGCAGGAGGATTGTCATAGGTTTGAAGTCAGCCTGGGGTGCAGAGTGAGTTTCTAAACCAGACTGGGCTAAAGAGTATATTTGTTTAAAAAAAAAAAAAAAAAAAGCCAGGCATGGTTGTGTACGCCTTTGACCCCAGCCCTTGGGAGGCAGAGGCAGGCAGATCACTGTGAGTTTGAGGCCAGCCTGGTCTACAAAGGGAGGCTAGGACAGCCAAAGCTAAACAGAGAAACCCTGTCTCAAAAAACAAACAAACAAATAATAATCAAGCCAGGCGTGGTGTCGCACACTGTTAATCCCAGCACTGAGCAGGCAGAAGCAGGTGGGTCTCTGTGAGTTCGAGGCTAGCCTGGTCTACAAAGTGAGTCCAGAATAGCCAGGGCTCTGTTACACAGAGAAACCCTGTCTTGAAAAACAAAAACAAACAAACAAAAAATAAAAACCAAACCAAACCCAAAACTTACTAGTCATTATTAGTCTTTTCTCTCTGTCTTGCAATTTTTCTGGCTTCTTTTCTTTTCCTTCTTCTTTTAATTTTTTCTGTTTTTGAGACAGGGTTCCTCTGTGTAGTCCTGGCTACCCTGAAACTCATTCTGTAGACCAGACTGGCCTCGAACTCACAGAGATCTGCCTGCCTCTGCCTCCCCAGTGCTGAGTAGGTGCCAGCTTTATTTCTTAGGTTCTGGCTATTGAACTCAGGTCCTCCCTTGTATAGCAAGCACTTTAGTGACTAAGCCTAAGCCATCTCCAGATTAAAGGTATACACCGCCATGTCTGGCCCAGCATTCTTTTTAAAAACAGTCTCTCTGTGTAGCCCAGGCTGGCCTTGATCTGGCAATCCTGCCTTAGTCTTCTGAATACCTGGGGTTCCAGGCCTATGTCACACTTTTCTTTCTTCTCTGAGTTTTTCCTTCTTGTTTTTGCTTTCTCTTTTTCTCTTCTCACCCCCACTCCCCTTCCCTCCTGCCTCCCGTCCCTCTCTCCTTTCCTTCCTTATACAGTTTTGCTGTGTTGTTCAGCCTCCTACGTCTGGCCTCAAAATCCTCAGCCTCCTGAGTGATGGGACCACAAGCTCTGTGCCTGCTTTATTAATGGGTTCTTGGGGTTGAACTCAGGCCCCACAGTGGTGTAGCAAGCGCTTTAATGCCTGAGCCATCTCTTTTTCCCTGTAGGTGCTCTTTTTATTTGCATACTGAAACAGTCATGTGTTGCATATCTATACCCCCCCCCCAATTAAAAAAAATGTCTTAAAAATGGGCAAGGACAAGGTTTAACTAACTGCACCACAAAAACAAAACAAACAAGCAAACAAACAAAAAAACAGAATGGCTCAGTGGCAAAGGCTTGAAAGCCTGCTGTCCTGACTTTGATTCCTAGTGTGGTCATGATGGATAGAGAACCAGTTCATGCCAATCATCTGACCTTTACGTATGCAGTGTGGCAATTCTCACTCACACATGCATGCACACACAGTAAATAGAGGTATGTAATAAAAACCCAAAACCACATCCCCCCCCCCAAGAGAAACCCCACCTCTTTTAAACATACCGGGAAGGAGGGCTTCTATAAGGAATTGGAGGGGCCCCTCACCACGGGAGCAGAAGCTAAGCGATTTGTAAGAATACATTTCTGCTTTTGCTGTCACCCCAGAGAGAGCCACAAATCCCAGAGCCTGTTTGGGCATAAATTTTTCATCTCTTTAAAATTCCGCATCATGACCAGCAGAGGGCGCAAGCGAGTCACCTAAATTTTCTTCTCCCTATTCCAAGGTACTCTTTCCAAAGTTGCAGAGCTTTAGATTTTAGGAGTGAACGTTTTCTGAGTTACCCATGCTTAAAGGACGACTGGCTCTGTGAATCATCTCAAGTGACAGTTCCGGAAAGAAAGAATTGACTCGTGTTTAGATCTCACTTCGTGTGCTTCCTTCGATTGTCCAGGAAGAGGGTGCTGATCCCCTCAGCATGGCTTTCAGCGCCATAGCAGTGTAGTCTTTTAGTTCTGGATGTTGCTGGGTGGGAGTCTGTCTGCTTGGCTTCAGGGCTAAACTGTATTCTCTTTTTGTTTTTTTGTTTTGTTTTGTTTTGTTTTGTTTTAAAGACAGGGTCTCACTATATAGACCAGGCTGACCTGGAACGCAGAGGGATTTGCCTCCCGCTTACAACCCCAACCCCGAGTGCTGGTATTAAAGGTGCATGCCACCAAGCTCCGTTGGAACCAGCTGATTGGAACCGGCTAACCTCGGCAGTATGTTTGTTGGAACATTGTGTGGAGGAGCAAACAGGCCCGGAGACCGAGTCCAGGATGGGGCTGCTAGCCTTGGTGGGTCGTAGCTTTGGCAGCGTAGGCAGTGGGGGGGGGGGTATGCAGGATGCTTCCTGGCCCACTTGGGAACTGTACACCTGAGCACTTCATCCAGTACAGGGCTGCTTAAAATCTTTCCACTCAGATGAACGTGGTGGTGTACGTTTTTCACTCCAGCGACATGGAAGCAGAAGCCGGTGGATTTCCGTGAGTTTGAGGCCAGCCTGGTCTATACAGTAAGTTCTAGGCTACCTAAGGCTACATAGTGAGGCGTTGTCCAAACATCGCCCCTCCCTCAATTTTTCCACTCACCACCTTTTCTCATCCTAGAAAACTTTTATCCAATCTTGGGTATATAAGTATGTAAAAAAGGTATACACATCAAATGCATATAAAGAAATTGGTTTTAAAATAATTCTTTGGAAGCCAGGTGTGGTGGTGCACGCCTTTAGTCCCAGCACTCGGGAGGCAGAGGCAGGTGGATTGCTGTGAGTTCGAGGCCAGCCTGGTCTACAAAACGAGTCCAGGACAGCCAAGATAACATAGAGAAACCCCGGGCTGGAGAGATGGCTCTGAAGTTAAGCTCTTCCAGAGGTCCTAAGTTCAATTCCCAGCAACCACATGGTAACTCCCAACCATCTATAATGAGATCTGGTGCCCTCTTCTGGAGTACAGGCACACATGTAGGCAGAACACTGTATATACACATAATAAATAAATCTTTTTTTTTTTAAACATAGAGAAACCCTGTTTCAAAAAACAAAACAAAAAAAAACCACTTTTGGTATACAATTACTTTTAAATTTTAAATTCTTAAAACATGTTTATTTATTATTTTATGAGTCTTTTCCCTACACGTATGTCTGTGAACCATGGTCATACCTTGTTCTCACAGACATCAGAACAAGAGCATTGGATTCCTTGAATTCGAGTTGCAGACACTTGTAAGGCACCATGTGGGTTCTGAAAATCTGGGTCCTCCGGAAAAAGCAGCCAGGGCTCTTAACCTCTGAGACATCTCTCCAGCCCCTGCTCTTTCTTAATTAATAAACCATATACCAGGGACAGGAAAAACACCCATACGTGTAAAATAAAATATGAAGGAAAAAAATTAAGACAGTAAAAATGCCAATTTACATACTAAGGAAATGGAAGAGCTTGTTTTTTTTTTTTTTAATGTGTATGCATGTGCTCCTGTGTATTTGTGTGTGTGTCTGTGTGTGTGTGTGTGTGTGTGTACACATAAAGAGCAGTGGTCAAATGGTCATATATTACTCCCCACCTTTTTTTTTTTTTTTTTTTTTTTTTTTTGCAGAGCACAGTACTTTAATGGGTGAGCCATTCCATCTGTCCCTTGTTTATTTATTTAAGATTTAGTTATATTTTTACTTATGTGGCAGTTGTGAGCCATCTGACTTTTTTTTGGTGTGTGTGTCTCTCTGTGTTTTGTGTAATGTAGTATGCGAGGCATATGCTATGTGAGTGTGCAGGCTGTGTGCGTGTGTGTTGTGTGGTATGGTATGTGTGTGGTACATGCTATGTGAGTGTGCAGGTGCACATGCTATGCATGTACATGTGGAAACTGGAGCCGAATGTGAAGTGTGTTTCTTTATCGATCTTTTCAACCCCACCATCTTTTTTTTTTTTTTTTTTTTTCTTTTCTTTTCTGAGGTGGGGTTTCTCTGTGTAGCCTTGGCTGTCCTGGACTCGCTTTGTAGACCAGGCTGGCCTCAAACTCACAGCGATCCGCCTGCCTCTGCTTCCCGAGTGCTGGGATTAAAGACGTGCGCCGCCATCTTGAGACAGTCTCTCTGAACCGAAGGCTCACCATTTTGGCTAGGCTAGCTGTCCAGTGAGCGCTTCAAATCCATTGTCTCTGCCTTGACAATTTTGAGGTTATATATAGGCACAACCACATACAGGTTTTTTTTTTCTTTCTTATTTATTTTTCATTGCATTTATTTATTGTTTATGTTTGGGAGTGCACATACAATGCCGTGTGCACATGGAAGTCAGTGGACAGTTTTGGGAGTGGGTTCTCTCTTCAGCCTAGTCCCAGGGATTGAACTCAGGTGGTTAGGCAAGCTCTCTTTCCTGCTGAAGTGCCCCGCCCCCCAAGAGCACAGGGGAATTGAACTCTTGTCCTTATACTTAGAGAAAAGAGTACTCACCTTGTGAGCATCTCCCCAATCCCTCTTCCCCACATGGTTTTAGTGTTCTAACTGTTCAAATGAGAAATCAGGGTCAGAGAGGTTAAAGCGCTTACCTGAGGTGAACTCTGAGCCAGAAATCCACTCAAAGGTGACCAGGTACGGTGCATGCTTATAACCTCAGCTCACTGTGGACAGGGCAGGATGGTGGATCTCTACAAGTTCAAGGCCAGCTGGAGTTACTTAGCGAGCTTCCCTCTAAAATAAATGAACAAAGAAATAACCCGTTGGGGACTGGGGAGGTGGCAGGTGGCTAAGAGCACTCAGTCGCACTTCAGCATTCTGTTCCCAGCACTCGCACGGTGACTCACACAGGTCCATAACATAGGTCAGTTCCAGGAGATTCAGGGTCCTCTTCTGGATTCCATGGGCATTGTTGGGCAGGCAGACACGTAAAATAAGATAAACTGACTTTAAAGTCCACTGGGAGCCATTTCTTCTTTGTATTGAAGATTCTCAGCAAAGAGCGAACCCATTGCTCCTAGTGTGACTGCCTGGTACTACCATGGAGGGGTTTCTGAGCCCAGGCTGGGCACAAAGGACCATCCCTTTCAGAAGCTGGCTTTCCACGTGAACAAGTTCATGTCCCACAAGAGGTGTTGCTGATGGACATATTCCTGAGATAGCATATTCCTGGAAGAGAGAGACCTGGTTATACCTGCTGGACGGCCTCATGGCCTCTTCTGGCAGCTGATGCCCCAGGCTCCAAGGTCCTTTACTCCCAGGAGTTCTCATGACTTGTGTCCCTCGATATCTTCCGTCTTGCCAGTGACCTCAGGTCTCTCTCAACCTCACCCGAAGCCGCTTAGACACCTGCTCAATTTGAAATGGCAGAAAAGTACAGGAAGGCTGGGCGTTGTGGCACACGCCTATAATCCCAGCATTTGGAAACTGAGGCAGGAGGATCAGCATTTCAAGATTAGCTTCTGCTATATGGGGAGTTCGAGGCCAGCCTGGGTTACAGGCAACCCTGTCTCCAAACGCAAACAAACAAACAAACAAACAAAATATGCCAAGCATTCGGGTCTCAAATCTGAGTGAGCCACTGCAGGGCCTGGAGCCCTCTTTTGTTCCCTCCCCTGAGCCACCGAAGCTAGTGTCTGTCCTAGCCTGGGTCCTTGTGTTTAGAGGCGTGATGAAGGAGAAATTGGAGGGCAGCTGACCAGCCAGAGGCCACCGAGCTTTGGAATTAAGGTAAAAGAAACTCACAGTTAATTTTTTCACCCAAAAATCAAGGCGGTATGTCTAAGAACAGGGCCGGATATTCTGTAGAAACAGCCAGCATGAGGGGCTGCCCCAGGAGCCAGGGGCTGCGGGTCCAAGAGCAGCCACTCCTTCCTTGGACCCACTCAGCGCTCACTCGGGACACCCACGGGTGTCACCAAGGATCCTGCACCACTCTCCCCACACTCCCACCTCAGTCCAGCTCTGGGTTTTGACTCGTAAATCTCCTTCACACAGACGACCATAAATCAGGGGCCTGAGGAGAGGACCCCCCAGCTCCCCAGCCCGTCCCTCCCCCCCTCTGGAAGGGCGGAGTGCAGGAAGCCCCTGGGACAGGGTGGGCTCAGCCCGCCTTCGTGGTCCCATAATTACAGACCTGTGGGGACTGATTTATGGCACAAGCAAAGGCACAGGCCTGCACATCTCTTGTCTCTCGGGGAGCCTGGGGAGATTGGGGCCGGAGGCCTGAGAAGCTTCCAGATTCCAGGGCCTTGTTGAAATGACAGCCCTGAAACAGGAATCTTAGACCTATTTTACCTCCCGAACAGCCACCAACAGTCCTGAAAGTCTGTCCTAGTGGAAATAAGTAATTAAATGACAAGGTCACTTGACCTGTAAGCTGTGACTCTGGAAGGGACTCTTAATCCTGGCCACCTGTCTCAGAATTTTGAGCTTTTTGGACCAGATTATTCTGTCTCTTGGCTACCGTTTCCTTTACTGTCCTGCTCCAACTGTGGGCTGTGGGCCCTTGGGCAAACGCTGGCTTACCTGCTACACAGGGAGCTAGGATCAAATCTAGGGGAAACATTTACAAATTTTCCCTGTTCAGGAAATTTTAGGTGCTGTGATGGCTAAAGTCCCCAACCTTAGTTAGTGACTTAAACATAAACATAAATTTATTCCTGTACATGCACCTGCAATGAGAGTTCCAGCCAGTCACTCTTTGTTTTTTTGTTTGTTTGTTTGCTTTTCCAGACAGGGTTTCTCTGTGTAGCCTTGGCTGTCCTGGACTCACTTTGCAGACCAGGCTGGCCTCGAACTCATAGCGATCCCCCTGCCTCCACCTCTCAAGTGCTGGGATTAAAGGTGTGCGCCACCACACGCTTAGCCAGCCAGTCACTCTTCCTTCACGAGGTCAGGAGTTCACATCTGGTAGCTCTGTCATTTTTAGCCTGTGGGTCTTGTTGCTGGCAGTTTGAAAGGGAGAGGAGCAGGAGGGAAACTAGAGTGTGTGTATGTATGTGTGTGTGTGTGTGTGTATGTGTGTGTGTGTGTGTGTGTGTGTGTGTGTGTGTGTCTGCAAACACCACACAATCCAGTCAACTGCAGGAAGGTTTGAAGATGACAGCTTGATTTGCCATCTCTTGTCAATCCTTGGTTGGCAAGTCGAGCACGGTGGGGCACACCTGTCATCTCCATACTCCCGAGGCTGAGGTACAAGACCTGCACAGAGACCCCCGTCTAATAAACAAAAGCAACAAGGAGCTGGAGAGATGACTCAGTGGTTCAGAGCACTGGCTGGTCTTCCAGAGGACAGAGGACCAGGGTTCAATTCCCGGTATCCACATGGTGGCTCATGATGGTCTGTAACTCTAGTTCCATGGGGTGCGTTGCCTTTTTCTGGCCTTTGTGGGCGCTGTACTCATGTGGTGCACAGACATACATGCAGGCAAACCACCCATAAATATAAAATAAAAAATAAATTAACCTAACTGGGCGCTGTGGTGCACTCCTGTAATCCCAGCACTTGGGAGGCAGAGGCAGGCAGATCTCTGTGAGTTTGAGGCCAGCCTGGTCTACAGAGTGAGTCCAAGACAGTCAGGGTTACACAGAGAAATCCTGTCTTGAAAAACTGAAAAAAAAAAAAAATAAAGTAAATGAATCTTGTTTTTAAAAAAATCATATTAGCTCTTTCTATTTGATGGAGTATGCATGTGAGATCTAGACTTTCTGTGGCTTTTTTTTTTTCCAACACAAAGGAAGTCATCTTAAGAAAGAAAGACTCACAGAGTGGATTAAAAAGGAAACCACAGAATAGGCACAGTGAGAGGGCTCAACAGTGCTGGTTGCCAAATCAGATGATTAGAGTTCAATGCTTAGGACTCACACAGTGGAAGGAGAAAACTGATCCTCATTAATTGTCCTATGACACACACATGCACGTTAAGCAAGAAACAGGCATGATGAAACTGGTTCTTTTTTTTTTTTTTTTTTTTGAGACAGGGTTTCTCTGTGTAGCCTTGGCCATCCTGGATTCACTTTTTAGACCAGGCTGGCCTCGAACTCACAGCGATCCGCCTGCCTCTGCCTCCCAAGTGCTGGGATTAAAGGCGTGTGCCACCACATCCAGTCTGATTGTTTTTCTAGTTTTAACTCTGTCATGGATTTGTGTGTGTGTGTGTGTGTGTGTGTGTGTGTTTTCGCAGGAATGAGTGCATGCACACTGACAATGGTAAACATAAAAATATAATTGATAATGAATGTAAAATTCAGGGCTGGAGAGATGGCTCAGAGGTTAAGGGCACTGCCTGCTCTTCCAAAGGTCCTGAGTTCAATTCCCAGCAACCACATGGTGGCTCACAACCGTCTGTAATGAGATCTGGTGCCCTCTTCTGGCCTGCAGGCATCCGTGCAAGCAAAACACCGTATACTTAAAAAAATAATTCTTAAGAAAGGAAGGAAGAAAGAGTAAAATTCAGTGTGAAGCCGCTCAGCTACAGAATGGCTGTTGTTGTTGTTGTTTTTTAATATTTATTTATTTATTATGTATACTATGTTCTGTCTGCATGTACACCTGCAGGCCGGAAGAGGGCACCAGATCACATTATAGATGGTTATGAGCCACCTTGTGGTTGCTGGGAATTGAACTCAGGACCTCTGGAAGAAGAGCCAGTGCTCTTAACCTCTGAGCCATCTCTCCAGCCCTATGAAAACATAACAGCTGTACCTCCCCATGCACTTATCTATAGAATTGTATTTTTGCTCTGTCCCACTTAATTTCACCCTAACCCTGGAAAGCAAACAGGAGCCATTTGTCAGACCTCAGGAGGGCAAAGGCTACCATGTCTGCACCCGCCCCAGGCCCTCAGCTTTTTCAGTCCAGGAAAGGAGCCCTGTTTTTCCTCTCCATGAAGCAGGGCGGGTCCTTTCCAGAGGGCTCCTGACCTCCATCAGCCCCAGGTCTGAGCAGCAGCTGCTTTTCCCAGGAAGACAGACCCCTCCCTCCCCCCTCACCATGGCAGCCCCCCAGTCCGGGCATTCCTGCTTTCCTCCCCAACTTATCAAGACTGGAAACTGGACCCCAGCTAAGCACAGAGGCCTCTTTGTCATTTTCTTAATGAGGAGCCAATGACTCTGTCATTAGTGGGTGGAGGGGATGGGAATGCTGAGGCAGGAGGGCAGGGGCTTGTGCTGCTCAAGTGATTTACAGCCTGACAGGGAGGGGCGAGCGGCAGTTCAGTCACTGAGCACTTCTTGGAGGGGATTGGTGCTTCATTATCGCACTCCATTAGACTTTATTTATCTAACAAGTAATCTGCTGAGGTAGTACTGTTACATTTGCCCAGTTGACAGACAAGGAAACGGAAGCCGGAAGTGGATAAGCACCTTGTCCAAGGTTGTGGGGCTAAAATAAATGAGTCTGATTCCAGGCCAAATCTTCACCTGGCCGTGCGTGTAGGCATGGTAGAGGGGAGTGAAGGCGAGAGACTAGCGCCCCCTACGGTCGGAGGCCAGTGAGCCAGAGAAGCAGTGAGTGGAGGTGATGCCACTGACCGGTGACGCTGACGCTGACGCTGTGTGGGCTGCAAACGGGAGATGCAGAAAGAGCCAACTGTGTGCATGAAGCTGATGCTCCTGGAACGCTGACTCTGCCAGAAAGAGGACAATAATAACAACTATCTTGTCAAAGATGTTTCTGCTTGTTTTGTTTGTTTGTTTGTTTGTTTGTTTGTTTGTTTTGCATGTAGGAGTGTTTTTCTTGCCTGTTGTCTGCCCACCATGGGTGCTGTGTTCTTACGTTGCTGCAGCCTCTTCAGCAGCCAGGAGCCTCCAGTTTTGAAGGACAGCTTGGAGACACCACCTCCCCTCTGTTACCACCGCTTACCAGTTCTATTTTCTCACCAGACACCAACTCCAGTGCCCCGTCTCCACCACCTGCCTAGTTTAAACCCCCCCTCCTTCCTCCCCGAATCCTTACTTCCTAAGAACTTTGTGTCCAACCCACTCTCCTCCGCTGCTCAAACACGCTCAGCTCCAACCCACTGTTATATGCCGTGCCTCCGTTTCTTTATCCAGCAGCCTCTGAATATGTAGCACAGGCTAGCCTAGGACTTGAAATCTCGCCTCAGCCTCTACAGTGCTGGGATCAGCCCTCCATCACTCTGAGCTGTGTGTGCGTGTAGTTTGTAGCTGTCCACAGGGCAAAAACCAAGGGGCATGCCTCACCCACAGCCTCGAGATCCCCAGCCCCATGGCCTCTCCTCTTCATTGTTTGTTGTTTTTTGTTTTTCAAGACAGGATTTCTCTGTGTAGCCTTTGCTGTCCTGGACTTGCTTTGTAGACCATGCTGGCCTTGAACTCACAGCAATCCACCTGCCTCTGCCTCCCGAGTGCTGGGATTAAAGGCGTGCGCCACCACGCCAGCTCCTCTTCATTGTTTAGTAAAACCAGTTAACTGTATTCTTTTCTCTACCATTGGCCTATGTTGTATACTTCTAGACTGGGGCACATATTATTCTTACATATTTTTCTTTTAATACGCAGTGCCCTTCCACTCCCTGTTTTGCATCCCTCCTCCCAGTTTATCCTTGGAAATCAGGCTCCAGGTTTTCTTCTCTACCAAGACATCCCCTGGCTCCTCGGAGCTCTCATCCTTTTCTCGGCACTGCTTCCAGATCTTGCTGGCTCTTCCATCCTAACGCCATGACTGGCTTACAGACAGCTGGTCCCACCCATGGCTAGCTCAGGGGCACAGGGACAATGTGCGTGTTTCTTCTTTACCTAAGCCAAGTCCTGGCCCGTAATCAGTGCTCAATGACTTGCTAGTGTGGGCAGGGAGTGTTGACAAATGAAAGAAAATAAAGTTTCGGGAGAGTGAGGGTTGAGAGGTAGCCAGGGCCAGACTTCCAGGACTCAGGAGGGCTGAGAGTTGAGGCAGGGGGGTGGGCAAAAGGAGGACTTGCTTGGAGAAAGCATCTGAGCTACGTGTTTGTGTTTCCAGGGCAGGAGCCAGGAGCAGGAGAGCTGTGCAACTTAGGGTGACAGACTTGGAGGTCCCCAGCAAACATGGAGTGGGGGCAGGACTCAGTCAGGTCAGATTCTTTGGTTCAAGCAGGAGTCCTAGGGAGGAAGGAAGGGCAGTAAGCCCACAGAGATCCTCCTGCCTCAGCCTTCTGGGTGCTGGGCTTATAGTCATGTGCCACTATGCAGGTTTAGACAATATTTATTTAATATGTAATTGTGTGTATGTGTATGTGTGTATGTGTGTGTGTGTTGTTCTTGGTGGTGGTGGTGGCTTATTGGCTTTTGAGGCAGGGTCTCACTAAATAGCCTGCTGGCCTGGAATTCAATATGTAAACCAGGCTGGTCTTGAACTCACGGAGATCCACCTACCTCTGCCTCTTGAGGGCTAGGATAAGACACGCACACTCCCACAGGTTGGCTAAAGATTAGCTTTATTATTTGATTGCTGTAGAAATATATTAGTAAGTTATTAACTTTTTTTTTCTACTTAAAAAATTTTTTTTAGCTGGGCGTGGTGGTGCATACCTTTAATCCCAGCACTCAGGAGGCAGAGGCAAGTGCATTGCTGTGAGTTCAAGGTCAGCCTGGTCTACAAAGCGAGTCCAGGACAGCCAAGGTTACACAGAGAAACCCTGTCTCAAAAAACCAAAAAATAAAAAATGATTTTTTAAAAAAATATATAAACTGGATCGCAAGTGGCCCACACTGGCCTTGAACTCTCTGTGTAGCCTAGGATAACCTTGAACTTCTGATTTCCCTGGCTCCTCTCTTGAGGGCTGGGATTACAAACTTTTGTTAGCACATCTACTTTATGTCGTGGTGGGAATAGAAGCCAGAGCCTCCTGAATGGTAAGCAAGCACTCAAATAACCAAACTACCGCCCCAACCTTTAATACACAAATTACTTATTATTTTCCCTCCAGGGCCCCCACAGGATAAGTTTTTGGCCATACGAGTTACTTTTCTAAACTATCTGTAACAACACCAGTAGGCAGTCAGTAATTTCTAAAAAGAGTTAAAAATTATTATTTTACTTTATGTACGGGTGTTTTGCCTGCGTGTACGTATGTGCATTCAGCGTAGGCCAGAAGAGGCATTCAGATCCCCTGGACCGGGGATGGATGATTGTGAGTGAGCTGCCTTGTAGGTCCTGGGACTTGAACCCGAATCCTCGGGGAAATAGTTTGTCGTCGTTGTTGCTAGTAGGGGCCCCGGGAACAGAAATATAGGTCAGTGGTAGAGTGCATACTTGGTGTAGCGTGCAGAAAGTGCTGGTTCATATTGATTTCGTTTTCCCCTGTTGTTGACAGCATGAAGCCATGGGGAAGGGCTTTGGTCTGGCACGGCAGAGGCACAGCGCGCTCCAAGTGAGGTGGTCTTCCATTCACTGTTTTACAACAGTAAGTGCAAACCAGTGCTTTCTCCGGGCTTTCTTCCAAGGTGGGATCCTGTGCTCCCCGGAGGGAGGGAAGCGACGCGGGCGAAGAGCAAGAATTTCTGAAATCTAGGCCGGCCTGGGCGATAATAGGTACCTTCGCAGCCGCCAGCGGTACCGCCCAACCCTAAATCACCTGCACCGGCTCCTCCTCCGCCCTCCCCGGCTGGCGTGAGCTGCGGAGCTCCGGGCAGGGGCGGCTCCAGGGCCCAGCGCCACAGGTGCCACGGAAGCACTTTGAAGATGCTTGCGAGGATCCCAAAGAGCTCACCCAGGAGCTAGTGGTCCAGAAAACGAGGTCCCAGAGCTATCGATGTGCAGCTGCGGTCTCTTCTTTTTTCCTTTTCCTCTTCCCCATTCCTTCCTTCCTTCCTTCCTTCCTTTCTTTTCTTTCTTTCTTTCTTTCTTTTCTTTTCTTTCTTTCTTTCTTTCTTTCTTTCTTTCTTTCTTTCTTTCTTTCTTTCTTTCTTTCTTTCTTTCTTTTTTCCTTCTGAGTCAGGGTCCCACTACATTGCTCAGGCTGCCTGCAAGATACTCCTCTGTTTCAGTTTACTGGACTCACGGTGCTCAGCTCTAAACAACGTTTTTATGCAAGGTAAACTTTGTTGTGGTTGAAACAAAGTCTCGCTGTGTGGCCCTGGATGACCTGAAACTTGCTCTGTAGACTAAACTGGTTTCAGACGTGCAGCCATCCTCCTGCCTCTGTCTCCTGAGTGCAGGGATTACAGGTGTACACAGAACCTTACTGTAAACACATCTTTCCGAGCGTTCAGACTGTGGAGACAGTTCTGGATAGAGCAGCTGGCGCAGGCGGGGTGGTCTCTAGAGACTGTGGAGACAGTTCTGGATAGAGCAGGCGGGGTGGTCTCTAGAAGTCTTAGCTTGAGGGAGTCACCGCCACCACATTTGAGAACCACAGTTTCAAGACAACTGTCAAAGCTACCCCTCCGCCACCCCAGGTGATGAGGGTAGGGTGGCTCTAAACCGTTTGCACGTGTGGCGGCAGGATTGCTTTCCCTCATGTCAACACTGAGCCTCCCAGACGTACCTTGAGTTAATGCATTTATGAGTGTCTGTGCACACAGCTCTCTCTCTCTCTCGTTCTTGGCAGATGCTCAGTAAGTGTTCACTGGGTATGAACTTAGAGCTTGCTTGATCAGAGCCATGTTGGGGATTCTAGGTTAATGGTGATTATTATTTGAGATCGAGTCTTGCTGCTGGGCCTCAAATTTGCAAACCTCCTGTATCCATTTCCCTAGTACCGGGATTGCAGATGTGAGCCACCGCGACCATTAGTCATGGTTATCTTAGTAGCAGAGATTATGTCATTTATTCAATATTCAGCAAATGCTTCCCCGAAGCTGCTGTGTTTTGTTCTCGAGCTGCGGCTTTAGGGGTCTAAAAGTGGCCCCAGAATTTGAATGCAGAAGTGCTCAGCTCTGAGACCAAGTCCACGAGACCAAAGGGAACCTCTTGAGGGGAAGGCTCAGGGATTGCTCCTCAGAGGAGGAAATGCTAAGGTGCTGATGCTGGTACCCTGCATGTCATCATGGGAACTCAGTGGAGAAGTGTCCTAATGAAGACACCAGTGAGGATACAGGCTCAGAGCTGGAGGCTGATCCTGAACCCCTCCAGGCTGCTTTGGGTTAACCTGCTGGAGCAGTTGGGCTGTGGGCACAGGCTTGCCACTTCTGCTTTCTGCAGCTGTCTCTGAGTTTTCATAAGCCACTTGTTCCATCTGGCTTGGTTACAGTTAGCCAAGGACACGTGAGGCTGTCAGCTGCTCAAGCCTTCTCCTGACTCCCAGCCGCGCCGCACCTTCCACTGCTCACTTCTCTAGTTCCCTGACCCTGGCCTCCCAGGTCTCCTCCATATCTTTTTTTTTTTTTTTTTTTCCCCCGAGACAGGGTTTCTCTGTGTAGCCTTAGCTATCCTAGACTCACTTTGTAGACCAGGCTGGCCTCAAACTCACAGCGATCCGCCTGCTTCTACCTCCCAAGTGCTGGGATTAAAGGCGTGTGCCACCACACTCGGCCAGTTTTTCATCTTTCATACTTGGTTGAAAATGAATTTTAAAGATGGAAAACGGATGAACAGCTCATAGTGCCTTTAATTCCAGCTCCTCTCATGCTTCTGGCCTCTGAGGGCACCTGCATCATGTACACATACATACATACACTTAAAAAATAAATCCTTAACACAAAATATATAAACAAATAGAGACAGGGTCCTCCTCTGTAGCCCAAGCTGGCATGGAACTCTCAATCTTCCTGCCTTGGCTTTCCTAGTGCTGAGATTGCAGGTGTGTGCTGCCATGCCAATGGGATCTGCTTAATCCCTTCGTTCCTTACTGTTTTTTCTTGCTGAGAACGGAATCCATGACGCTTGCACATGATAAGCAAGCATTCTGCCACCGAGTTCCAGCCCCAGTCCTTTCATAGCCTTCCCTTCAAAAGACAGGTAAACATCAGCATTCTGATGACAATGGGTGGGTGGTCAGTGGGGACATTGGGTGTGGGGCAGGTGCTCCTGGGCTGAGCGTGCAGACCTAGCCCAGCAGGTTAAGACCTCAGTGTTCGGACAAGATCCACACTGCAGGTCAGCTCCCTGGCGTGGCGTCAGTTCTTTGACTCTCTAAGTCCCAGTTTACAGTCTGTAAATGGGTGTTATGATAATGGGCCTTCCATATAGGATTGTTGTGAGGCTAAGTTAATGTATGCTTAAAAGCACTTAGTCCAATGCCTCGGCTACAATAAACACATCCTGCCGAAGTCAGGATCAGTACTATTAAGATTATTATTTTTATGATTAATTATTACTGAGCTGCATAGTGTCCATAGTGGAGTGTGAGTTCTAAAACGCTGAGTCACTGGAGGAAGGAAGGCGTCAGAAGCAATGGGAGATTAGCATTTATCACCCACTGGCACCCTCCCCTCTGCTTCCTAGGAGCTCCCTGGGGGAGTGAACAGGAAGGACAGTGTGGATAGGTCCCCTGCATCTGTCCATGGTGGTGGGATGCGCAGGGCTTGCCCATCTTTGGCTGCAGTGAAGGTCTTGTTGGGTATCTAGATGCATTTTCTATTCAATGCTTGGGCTCCTTCCTACCCTCATGGGCCTGGAAACTGCCGTGCTTCCAACCGCCAAGGTTGGTTAAAGGCTGTCTCCATCTTCAAATTATTATTATTATTATTATTTTGGTTTTTTGAGACAAGGTTTCTCTGTGTAGCCTGGGCTTTCCTGGACTAACTTTGTAGACCAGGCTGGCCTTGAACTTACAACGATCCGCCTGCCTCTGCCTCCCGAGTGCTGGGATTAAAGACGTGCACCACCACCGCCCGGCTCCATCTTCAAATTCTTAACGCTTTTGAACAAGGGCTCCATGCTTGACCTGGCAAGGCACATAATCCTGTCTGCACTCTGTCTGTCTGTCTGTCTGTCTGTCTGTCTGTCTGTCTGTCTGTCTCTCTCTCTCTCTCTCTCTCTCTCTCTCTCTGTGTGTGTGTGTGTGTGTGTGTGTGTGTGTGTGTGTGTGTGAGAAGGGTTGATGACCTAAAAGCCTAGGCCAGGAAAGTTGATGTGACTGATGGCATCCATAAACTGTTAGGATCCCAGGAGAAGAAACATACCAGTTTCAGTCATGTTTACCATTTTCTTTTTTGTTTTTTGTTTTGTTTTTGTTTTTTGAGACAGGGTTACTCTGTGTAGCCTTGGCTGTCCTGGACTCACTTTGTAGACCAGGCTGGCCTCGAACTCACAGCAATCCGCCTGCCTCTACCTCCTGAGTGCTGGGATTAAAGGCGTGTGCCACCACCCACCTGGCCATGTTTACCATTTTTGTTGTTGTTGTTGTTGTTTGTTTTGAGACAGGGTTTCTCTAGGTAAGCCCTAGCTACCCTGCAATTCTCTATGTAGGCCAGGCAGGCCTCAACCTAACAGAGATTTGCCTGCCTCTGCCTCATAAACTCACTGAGATTCAGCTGCTTCTGCTAGGATTAAAGGCGTGCACCTGTTGTGGGTGCCTGTACAATCCTTTTCTACCTCATAAAATGCCCCAAACTCCCTGTGCCTGTGTGAAGAGTCTCTGTTCCGGAGGAGAGGCTGCGGCCCTGCGTTTTACTTGCGATTAAAAGAACCATTCTGTTCTGGAGGAGCCTGACCAATTTCTTTCATTCCCACATCACCTCCATCAAGCCCAGTTGAATAGAGTGCTCTCCATCTTCCTCTCTTCTCCATCTTGTATTTTTTGAGACACACTCTCTCACTGAACCTGAGCTCCTGGGAATGGCTACCGGCTTGCCAGTGAGCTCCTGGGGTCCACCTGCCCCCATCTAACCAGCTCTGGGATTACAAATGCTGTGCCCAGCTCTTATGTGGGTGTGAGTTCTGCCTGTTTATACGACGGGCACTTGACTGCCTGAGCCATCTCACCAACCCCCTGGCTAAATGCTCACAGAGAGGGTATATTCCACAGAGAACAAAAGAGACTGAAGTGTGTAGATGAGACAGCCAGCACAAAATTGCATAATAAGCAGCTACTGGCTGGAGTGGATGGGGAAGAGCTCTCTCATCACCTAGCTTCCTTTGGTACCAAATCGTTCGGGTGCTCCACTCTGTTTTAGGCTCCCCATGCTGGAGTCAGGCTTTTCTTAGAGGCTGAGTAAGCTCTGAGTCCCAGTGTCCTCTGCGACCAACAGGGCCAGGACTCAGCAGTCTCTACTGTGGCTTGCTTCCGCAGCTAAAAGACATGGCGGAGTAGCCATGGAATGTTGACACTCCGTAGCCTGAGATCCATCTAAATTGATATCCGGTTGTTTGAAGATGGGGATGTTGGTTCTGGGCTGCTTCTGATTTGGTTGTTTTTGTTTTGTGGTGCTAGGCTTGGAGCCTAGGACTTTATGCATAGATGCTCTACCATGGAGCTCCACTCCTAGCCCTCCCCTCCCCCCTTCTAAAACAAGGTCTCTGTATGCAGTCCAAACTGGCCTCAAACTCCTGATCATCTTGAGCTAGCCTTCCAGAGTGCCGAGATGACAGGCATGCACCACCATGCCTAGCTTTTACCTATTTATTTATTTATTTATTTATTTGGGTTTGTTCTGTTTTGTTTTTGAGGCAAGGTCTCAGCCCAGGCTGGGCTCAAACTACTATGCAGCGGAAGCTGCATCTAATTCCTGATCATCCTGCCTCTACCGTCCAAGTGTGTGTGAACATGCTGGGCTTAACTGCTTTCTTTGTTTTTGTTTTTTCGAGACAGGGTTTCTCTATGTAGCCTTGGCTGTCCTAGACTCGCTTTGTAGACCAGGCTGGCCTTGAACTCACAGAGATCTGCCTGCCTCTGCCTCCTGAGTGCTGGGATTAAAGGTGTGTGCCACTGCACCTGGCCGCTTAACTGTTTTCTAATCCACATATATTGGACATTTTGAAGAAATTGATGCTGAAAAACAGTCGTTAGGTTGTTTTCAGTCTAGTGAACAAGGCGGACAAACAACCATCACTAAGTACATGTAGCTCACTTCCCAGTGTCCTGCTCATTTTCCCCTTTGGGAAAACTCAGTATGAAGTAATTGGGTCATTGGTACTATGGATGTGACCTGTGTGCCCATCCTGGCTGGTGCCACAACTTTTGGGAGGTGGCTGGGAATGAGATAATTCTTAATCTTATGTTGCTCCTGAAAAATCATGAATGCATACTTTGAATTCCACTGCAGTCTTTCTCTAGGAGTATGCATTACTTTATCTTTTATCCTTTTCTTCCTTCTCTCTCTCTCTCTCTCTCTCTCTCTCTCTCTCTCTCTCTCTCTCTCGTTTAAAATTCCAGTCCTTGGTTATGTGGACGGGGATTGTCCACTGGAGTCATAATCTGACTGTACTCTGTTTGTTGTGGGAGTGGGCTGCTCAAAGGCCGTGGACTTTAAGGGTTGCTCCCTGTTGGACACTGCGAGGAAAGCCAGAAAGAAAAGTCTTCATCAGTCCCTGCTTCTGGCTCAGCCCAGATCTGCCTGAAGAAGCAGAGGGACTGCTGGCCTCAATCCAAACCCCAACCCAGCATCCAGGCCAGCCTCCGGGTGGATGCAGGGGCTGCCGCATCCCATCTGCTCCTGCTTCCTGGCTTCTTCCGGGATGGTCACGCTTTTCCTTAGTGAGTGTCACCTCTGGTTGCTCCCAGATGGAGGTCAGGTTGTAATGTTTGCAGCAGGTCCCCTTACTCACTGGGACATTTCACACTTACTCACTTAAAACTCACTCAAATCCATCATCGCTCTCCTTCTGTAAGCCTAGCGGCTCTCTTGCCCAGAATCAAACGCTGCGTTCTCTCTGGGGTCAGGAGATTGAAACAGCCCAGTCACCCCAGAGGGTCCACAAAGCACAGCAAATATGTTCCCTGACAACTGCAGCACTGCCCAGGGCGTGGCCAGGCTACCCAGCTGGTCCTGTGTACAAGAATCTGCACGCTTCCTTCCTTGCTCGATTCCTTCCTCTTAGTTCCTCCCTCACCATCTTACCTGGGGGCAGGTAATAAAGCAGGAGGAGGGAGATAGATGGATTGGGAGGGTGGGGAGCCACGTGGTGTCATAAAGCCCAGCTAGATAGGGCCTGTCCAGTGAGTGGCCAGCCAGCAAGAGCCGGTGGACCAGCAGCCTTTTGGACCCGAAGCTGAAACTTGCAGGACCAACGATTGAATAGGCCATGCTCCGAGGCACGCCAGGACTAGGCCTCAGGGGCCTGAAGCTGGCTGAGGATTCTGGGGAGGACTTGGGGCGTCCTTGCTCCGAGGCTGGCAGGAATTTTGGAATGCTGAGGCGCAGCCTGGACGAGGCAGAGGAGACGGCAGGCAGAAAGCGCGAGCGGCCCGCACGGTCCAAGGCACGGCGCATGGCGGCCAACGTGCGGGAGCGCAAGCGCATCCTGGACTACAACGAGGCGTTTAACGCCCTGCGCCGAACGCTGCAGCACGACCTGGGCGGCAAGAGGCTCTCCAAGATCGCCACGCTGCGCAGGGCCATCCACCGCATCACCGCGCTCTCCTTGGTCCTGCGCGCCAGCCCGGCGCCCCGCTGGCCCTGTGGTCATCTGGAATGCCACGGCCAGGCTGCACGCGGCTCGGGCTCCGGGGACTCCGGCTTCAGTGTTCCGCGGTCCGCACCGCCCCCTGCAGCGCCTGGCCTCACGCGCAGGGACATCGCCAGCCCCTTAGTGCCTCCTGCACCACCACGCTGCGCTTCGTGCTCTCCGCAAGCGAACTCGGGGCGGCCCAGGCTGATGAACGAAGTGCCTAGTTTGGCCCAAGCCTCTGGGGGAAGCTTGCGCAGATGTCCCGGGGCTCCCCAAGTTGGACCGATTCCATGGCGGTGGGGCTCTGGGTTGGGCTACCAGCACTCCTGACCGGGCCATCAAGATCTGGAAGCCGGCTTGGAGGAATGACAGCAAAAGAAAAGGCTGCGAGATTATTCTGGACAGAATAAAATCGAATGTGTTGCGACTTGAGTGGCAGAGGGGGCTGCCTTACCAATGGAAAGGAACTCTGGGGGCCAGGGCAGCCTCCCCACATCTCTGCCTGGGGTGCTGAAAAAGGAGCGAGATCTTAGATTTGGATTTGGTCAAGCCATCTTTCCCTGCAAAGTGTCCTTTGCTTTCCTGTGCCTCGGAGGCCTCTTCTCTTGCTGCGCTGGGGCAGGGGGACTTGTGGGGTTGTACAGGGAGACAGCTGCTGTGATCAGAGTGGTCCCCTTCCCCTGTTTGGGCTGCTGCTGATCTGACAGAGACCCGGAAAATTACCTAATAAAAAAAGAAAAGTGTCTTCTCAGTCTGCTAAAGGACTCCGCTGAGTTCAGTGACCTAGCGTGACAGGGAGTGCTCAGAATCAGGGCTGTACCCTGGAAGGGCAGGTAGGGCCTACAGCCCCCAGGTAGGCACCTGGGCACTGGCTGTACACAGTGAGATCGGGACAGGAAAGAGGCATCTGGAGAGGACACCCCTCTGTGTGCTGGAGACACTGTTTGGAGAAAGTTAATGGGGGCATTGGAGGCTAAGGTCGTTGTCAGCCATGTTTGTGAGTTTCCCTGCGAGATTGCTATCTGCAGTGAGCCCAGGCTGCCAGAAGAAGAGTGCCTAGTCCACTTGCAGAGAGGGAAGTTGAGGGCAGGGTCAAGGATGGGGGCGGGGCGGTGTGTGTGTGTGTGTGTGTCAGGGACCCAGAGTGATAGGCAGAGCTCTCAACCAATAGAACGCCAAGGATTCTGAGGAGTGGTAGACTAGTACTGCAGGAGAGATTTTGAGGTGCGGTTTTAGGCCAAGGCCAAGGGAGGTGCAGGAACACCCTTCCCTGAGAACTACGGAGAGTGGCAGCGTTTAGGAAAGCCCTGTGTGTTTGCTGGGCTGCTGTCACCTCTGAGTGGAGGCTGGGCGAATGCACAGGCACGGACTCACGGGAGTGTGAGGGTTTCTCAGCACAGTCGAGATGATAAAGCTCAAGGCTTCAATGGAAGCGATCTGCGTTCTGTGACATCCTGTCCCCCACTCACAGTCTTAAGACTCCTGTCCGTCCCAGTCAAGGTTGTGAAGCAGTCCTCAGGAAGGCTTCCATCCTGGGTCTGGACAGTGTGAGACTCTTGCTTCAGCCCCGCCCCCTGCCACTTCACCTCTGATTGGATAAGGACACCATCTCAGGGCTGCTAAGATGATTCCTAGCGGTTGTTTATGAGTCGTTACTATTCAATACTACATTTTTATGTTCGGGCAGCCCAGACAATGTTTTATATACCCCTCCCCCCCCTTTAACTCCAGCGACATTTTCTCTGGTCATATGATAAATAACTAGCGAATCTTATTCTCCTAAACTCGAAAGTATTAAGACTTTTCTCACCCACTTGCGTTCTTCCCCTGAGGAAAGCAGTGACGCTGCCCGTGAGTGGAATTAGGTTATACAGCACAAGAGAGAGCTGAACCTGAGACCTGCCTAGCTTAGCGGATGAGTGACTTTTTGAACAAATCACCTGCTGGCTGCAGTCGGTTGTTACTCCACGAGCTGCTGTAGAGACCAAGCGAGACACGTTTACGGGAACTCGGCAGAGTGTTTAGTTCATGGGAAGCTATTTGGTCAGTCTCTCGGGGAGGCCGTTAAGAGACTGTAGGGGAAGGTGTGCGGCAGCCCTGGAGTCAGCAGCACGGTTCCATTTGTTGCTTTATCAGGGCTCTGTGGTTGAGCGTTGGTATGGTGCTATGTATTTGCCTAGCATGAAGTCTTTAGGCACATACATGTTATATATGTGCTTGTGTAGCTATATGGCTGCGTGTGTATGTGTGTGCGCATCGCATGTGTGTACCAACCTAACAGGAGCCCCCTGCTCTCCCTGATGCTTTTGGGGAATCCTATGCCAGAAGAGCCTCAATGATGATTTGCCTGCACAAGTTTTCTACAAAGGTTTTTCTAAAACCCTTGCATGAGTTTTGAAAAAAAAACAAAAAAAACAAAAACAACAACAACAACAAAAAAAACAAACCTCTGCCTCCTAAATGCTGGGATTAAAATTGTGCATCAGCAAGACCACTTTTTACTGTGTAGATGTGTGTGTTTTAAAAATAGCCCAAGGTGGCCAGAGATGTACCATCCTCCTGCCCCAGACTCAGAAGTGCTGAGCTCACAGGCGAGTGCCACTAAGCCTGTCAGAGGTTACCTTCGAATGGCAGAGAATAAAAAAGATGCGCGGTACTTTTAGCATCTTCACAGCCCAGGAGGGCTCTGCAGTCAACATGTCCAGCTAGGGCAGGGCTCAGCACTTTTATCCCCAGGCAGGCTGGGCTGTGTGAACATGGAGTTGGTCAAAGAGTTCAAAGCTCTTTAGGGTCCAATATCTTCGTATTAAAATTCTGAAACCCCGATTTTTATGTGGAATAAGTTAAAACAAAGCAAAAAACTGATAGGGGTTGGGGAGAAGACTCAGTGGGTGAAGTCATATGCTGCCAAAACTGACCACCTGAGTTTGATCTCTGGACCCCACCCCTCCCCGCCCCCATCCAGTGGAAGACCAGAACCAAGTCCTGCAAGTTGTCCTGACTTCCACATGCTTGTTTTGGCACATTCAAGCACCCCCACCCCAACAAAATAAATAAATGTAGTAAAAATATTTTCTTAAGAAGGGGGAAGACTGCCGGGCGGTGGTGGCACACGCCTTTAATCCCAGCACTTGGGAGGCAGAGGCAGGTGGATCGTTGTGAGTTCAAGGCCAGCCTGGTCTACAAAGTGAGTCCAGGACAGTCAAGGCCACAAAGAGAGACCCTGTCTCGAAAAACCAAAAAAAAAAAAAAAAAAAAAAAAAAAAAAGAGGGGGGGGGGAAGACCAGGTGGTGGTGGTGGTGCACGCCTTAATCCCAGCACTCAGAAAGCAGAGGCAGTTGGATCTCTGTGAGTTTGAAGCCAGCCTGGTCTACATCGTGAGTTCCAGGACAGAAAAACACTGTCTCAACTCCCCCTCCCCCCGCCAAAAAAATAAAAAAGAGGGGAACTAGGGTAGGTAGGGGGAAAACCTACCATGTGTTAGAAACTCGGGAGATGCCTTGGTTAGCCAGTACTGGGGGATCTGAGCCTAGCACCCATGTAAACCAGGTGTACACACCCCTGTAATCCTAGCACCAGCGAGGCAGAAACAGCAAGATCCTGGAGCTTGCTGTCCGGCCAATAAGCAATCTCCAGGTTCAGTAAATTACTCTGTCTCCAAAAGTTAGGTTGAGAATGATTGAGGAAGACATGCTATCAATGCCTGGCCTCTACACACACATATCCACACACACACAAACACACATACACACGCACACACACACAGACACACACAACACAGACACAGAGAAACACAGACACACACAAACACAGACACACACAGACACAGACACACACAGACGCACACAAACACAGACATACACACAGACACAAACACAGAGACACACAGACACATACAAACACACACAGACACACAGACACACACACCACAGACACACACACCACAGACACACACACAGACACAGAGACACACAGACACACACAAACACAGACACACACACACAAACACAAACACAGAACACACAGACACACACAAACACAGACACACACACACAAACACAAACACAGAACACACAGACACATACAAACACACACACAGACACACACCACAGACACACACACAGACACAGAGACGCACAGAAACACAGACAAACACAGACACACAGACACACATATACACATAGACACAGAGACATACAGACACACAGACACACACACACACAGACACACACCACAGACACACACAGACACAGAGACGCACAGAAACACAGACAAACACAGACACACATATACACATAGACACAGACACACACAGACACACAGACACACACACACACACACACACACACACACACACACACACACACACCTTGTAGAATAAATAGAGTCAGCGAGCCTCTGTATGAAACCTGGATGGGACCCTATCTGAGACTATTGCATAGTGGATCAGAAGCTGTACCACTGGCCAGGATGGACCACTCATTTGGGAAGCTCAAAACATCTACTCCCCTGATCATTTCCCTATCACTGTCACCACCACTAGGTGGCACTACAGACCCAGTATTTTACACTGATCAACCTGACTTGATGGTCCCCCAAGCCCAGCCCAGCCCATCCAGGCACCTTTTCACTATGAGCCAGACCACTCCAGAAACATCTTGACTTTTTTTTTTTTCTTGTATATTTTAGTAAGTAAAAAGTTCCTCTTAATGTTTGGTTCCCTCTGATATTTATTTACTTGAAAAATTATGTGTATATATATGTTTTTCGAGACAGGGTTGACAGGGTTTCTCTGTATAACAGCTCTGGTTGCCCTGGAACACTTGCTCTGTAGTCCAGGCTGGCCTTGAACTCACGGAGATCCCCCTGCCTCTGCCTCCCAAGTGCTGGGATTAAAGGCGTGGGCCTACTTAAAATATCTTTACCAGCACATTTTTATTTGGTCTAGTCACATTTCAGGTGCTCAGAGACACAGTTGGCTAGAAGCTCTCTGCTGGGCCTAGGTTCCTTCCTTCAAGGGTCAGCTCCTAGATTGTAACCTGACATCTGTGCCCACCCCCCCACACCTTCCCTCCTCCCCCCACCCCCACCCCCACCTGCCTCGGTGCTGCTGAGAGCGCAGGGACCTAACTTCCTGGCTTTGGAAGGCCTTTTCTATTTGAAAGGCATTAGCATCTTTTCTGAAACTCCCGGGCAGGGACACCCACCCAGTTCATTTCCCTAGCCACACTCTCCTGGCTTGAGATAGATAGTAAGAGGCACTCTGAGGTCTGAGATGGAGAAAGTGCCTCCCTAGAGGGCTGCCTTTGCAAATAACAATGGTTTTCACTTACTGAATGAAAAATGCTTCTTTTTTATGTGTATGCATGAGTATTGTGGGGGTGGCCTTGTGTGCTCGTGCTCATGCGTGTTGCACACCTTGTGAAGGCCAGAGATTGACAAGGGGTGTCCTCTTCAATTACTCGCCACCTTCTACATTAAGTCAGAGTCTCTTTCTGAACCAGGAGCTCACTAATTCGCAAGCTGGGGATGCCCTGTTTCTGCCTCCTGAGAGATGGGAGTACAGGCAGGCGGCCATGCTTTTTCTTTCTTATTTATTTATTTATTTATTTATTTATTTATTTATTGGCAGGGTTTCTCTGTGTAGCCTTGGCTGTCCTGGACTCACTCTGTAGACCAGGCTGGCCTCGAACTCTCAGCGATCTGCCTGCCTCTGGCGCCTGAGTGCTGGGATTAAAGGCGTGCGCCACCACGCCTAGCTTGGGCAGCCATTCTTACCCAGCATTTATGGAGGTGCTGTGACTCTGAACTCCAGCCCTCAGAATTGCTTGGCAAGCACTTTACCCACTGAGCCATCTCCCTAGCCCTTGAATAAAAAAATTATTTATTTAATATAATTTAATTTACAAAACGTGAAAACCTCCTTAAATCCTCAAACATTTTCTACATGTACTGGTTCCCAGGTGTGTTTTAGTCCCCCAGGCCCACTGTCAAGATGTCCTGCATGTGCCTCCTCCGCAGGACTGGCCTTCCTCCCTCCCTCCCTTCTTCCCTTCCCTCTGGCTAGCTCTCTGTGAAATCAAACTCCCTTCTACCTTTGCTAGGAGAAGTATTTCTGAAATAAACTTGAAACCAACCGAAGCCATTTTCTCCCACTACCATGGCTGGTTTTGTACCTCACCAGGCCCAGGACATAGGCTAGGGATTGCTGTCTGAGGTGACACTCTGGGGCTAGTGTTTCTCTCTAATCTGGGGCCTCTGATTCTCAATTACAAAAGCAGCAGATTTGACCTCCATGAGCTCTGTGACCCTGCCAGCTCTGCTTTCCCACATCGTGCATGACCCTGGAATTTTAAATGACTTCGTAGTGGGGCTGGAGAGATGGCTCAGTGGTTAAGAGCACTGACTGCTCTTCCGAAGGTCCTGAGTTCAATTCCCAGCACCCACATGGCAGCTCACATCTGTCTGATGTAGACAAAGTATGAATATAGGTTAAATAAATAAATAAATAAACAAACAAATAAATAAATAAATAAATAATGACTTCATAGCGCTCCATCCAAGCTATACGCCTCTGTGAACCCTTGGTAGCTTTAGATCATTCTGGTAAAAACAAAGCAAGGAGACAGGTAAGGGACAGGGAACAAGATGAAGAGAGTGGAGGAGGCAGAAAGAGGAGGGAAGAGAATGCGAGGATAGACAGCCAGAGCCTCTGGCACTGAGGAGCTGGCATCTGTCAGAGCAATCCCAAGAGGGCCTCTGCCTATGGCTCAGCACCATAAGCCCCTGGCAGGTGAGAGACAGAGAGGCATTTACCCCACAGTCCCCTTGGCGAGCTGTTTAGAGACCCAAGCAGAGGATTTTGCTGGGTCCTCCAGGGACCACACAGGCCCACATCTCTCCCCGCGGCTCAGTGTTGAGGGTTAAGGCCTAGGTGGGATATAATGGGCCCAGAGCCGAGCGTTTGCTGACAGCCAGAAGGAAGCACAAACCTGCCTATCAGAGGAGGAACAGAAGACATCTGCCTTCTCGATCACTGCCTCTCCGCGCCGCCCCCCCCCCCCCCCCCCCCCCCCCCCGGCCCCATTTATGCTGGTGGTCCAGAGGAGCAGGTCTGGGGCTGCAGAGGAAACCAGAGGCTGGCCCAAGTCCCTGTGGACTCCACTGGGCTCCAGCAGAGGCAGGATGGCTGCTGGCATGAGTCTCCAGGGAGAAGGGAATTGAAAAAGAGAGATATCTCCAAGGAGGCAGGCGCGCACACACACACACACACACACACACACACACACACACACACACACACACCAACTCCCCTGTCTCAGCTTCACCCTCCCTCACTGGAGAGGAGAGGAAAGCAGCATTCCATCTTCTCTCTCCTCTCCCCGCTTTCTCTTGCTTCCCCGCCCATCTGTGCAGTCAGCAGCTCCAGTAAAGTTGGCCTCAAACTTGAACAGAGCTGAAGCCTCCAGTTTCCTCGGAGCTCCTTGGTGGTGGCAGTGGCGGCGGCGGCGGCGGCAGCAGCAGCAGCAGCAGCAGCAGCAGCAGGTTCCAGCTGTGGATTCTGCTAGCCTCGAGAAGCTCTTCTGAGCCTTCCAGCACCCAGCTGACCCCCGGCCCCCTGCAAAATACAATCATCCTCATCCTGAACGTTTTGAAATCTGGGCTGGGAAATGGTGTGCTGAGCACCCTCTGGAGCACACTGTCCCTCCCTGGACCTGAAGAAATCTAAGGCCCAAGCCAACATGGCTAACCCAGGGCAGCCTCAGTTTCAAGACCCAGGCTCCACCTCACCCCTGGACCCGCCCGAGATGGAGAAGCTTCTCACTAAAGTGGAGAACAAGGATGACAAAGCCCCGAGTCTGTCCAAGTCTCTGTCAGGGACTCTGGACCTGGAGCAGAATGGTCACAGCCTACCCTTCAAGGTCATCTCTGAGGTGCACCGCCAGCCCTCCCTCCCTGGCTCCCCTTCCCGGGTTAGCTCTAGACGAGCGTCCTCCGTCGCCACCACCTCCTACGCCCAGGACCAAGAAGCCCCCAAAGATTACCTGATCCTGGCCATCGCCTCTTGCTTCTGCCCTGTCTGGCCCCTCAACCTCATCCCTCTCATCTTTTCTATCATGGTAAGTCCTGTGTTTTGTTCAGGGAAAGAGTTTGGGCACCTCAGCGCTTCAGGCACGTCCTCGGGGAAGGGACGGAAAGTGCAGAGAAGGGTCAGGTGTTGGAGCCTTGGCGGGGAAACCTTTTCTCATCTCCTCCCTTCCCTTCTAGAGGGACTTACAGCTCAGCTCTGTTTGCCCTCTCTTCGTGTCTGCTTCCGGATAACCCTGGTAGACTTCTTGCTGCCCCTGCTGGCAGAAGGATTCAGGGGTACACGGAGTGAAATTCTGCAGGAGAGCGTGATAGCCAACTTGCCGGGAGGGTGTGTGTGTCTTAATTGCTCTTTTTTTTTTTTTTTTTTTTTTTTTGAGGTGTGTGTGGGGATGCTCTCTGAGTGAAGCTCTGTGTCAGCAGAGAATACCACCAGAAGATGGCCAAGGGTTCTCAATCCCCCAAGGAGAGCCAGGCCTCCTGGGCGACCAGGGCATTCTACCAGCCTCTGTTTCCAAGAACCAGCCTGGCCTCCTTGCTTTACTGGGAGCCCTGGGACCTGGCTTCCCTAGGGGCAGGTGGGGAGGGAGAAGGAGGGAGTTATCAGGCTGGAGGTTGGGGCACAATGAATCTCCTGATTTTCCAGATTTCATCATCTGGCTTTTGCTGGCAGTCTGGGCACAAGTCAGAGGGCCTGGCCAGCCTGGCCAGGGAGGGGCATGTGTGCCAGCCTGCACTTCTGCAGGTCTCTGACTTGCTAGTCTTAGATTGCCCTCAAGCCAAATCACTGGGTAAGGGAGCTACTTACAGAAGATCTTACAGAGAATATATGTTGATGGACAGGCTGGATAGGACAGAGACTTTCAGAATGAGTTTAGGGCCAGGGGGAGAAAACAGGCCAGTTGGAACCCAAGACCTGGGTGAGGTGACACTGTCTTGTCTTTTCTGGAGTGACACCACTGCTGAGTCATTGACTATCAAGCCGCTAGGAGCTGTGGTCGCTCCTACCCTATGCCGTCAAATATCTCTGTCCACTACGTTAAGTTCCTGTGTGATCCAGAGTCACGTGAAAGCCACTGAGGACAGTGGCAACATCTCATGTGTAAGAAGGTTAATTTGAGAGACAGGGTGAGGCCGAGTCCTGGGCAGGGTCCATCTAAACTTCGTGTGCCTGCCTGCTGCACTTGGGGAGCACGCCAGGCTCCAGGGTGTAGCTAACGGCTCTGGGCAGGGCCAACTTCTTGTTAACAGAGAAAGGTCCCAGGAAGGGAGACAGGAGGGAAATCACGTTCTGACTCAGGAGAAAACAGATTTCACAATTATCTCCTGGAAACTGGGGGTAGGGGGAGTTGTCCTTGCCCAAAAGAAGCTGGGCTAAAGATTGTGAGAGGACTGAACCTATTTATGCTCTCTCTGTCTCTCTGTCTCTCTCTGTCTCTGCCTCTGCCTCTGTCTCTCTCTGTCTCTGTCTCTGCCTCTGTCTCTGTCTCTGCCTCTGTCTCTGTGTGTGTGTCTCTCTCTGTCTCTCTTCTTCTGTACTTGTGTAGGGTCTGATGGGCCAGGATTAAGGCCCATCTAAACCTGACACTAGGATTGTGTCCCTGGGGCCGCATTCCAGGCACAGAAGCTTCTAAACAGGTCCTTATGACACACTGCAAGAAGTGCCCAGGCTAGACACAAGCACAAGAGAATTAAGTCATCTTGGGCAAGTCACCGAGCTTCCCCTCAGTTTACTCACCTGCAAAGCAGGCAGAAGCAAGATGCCCGCATTAGGGAGCTGGGAGAGGCTGAGTCGGAGCCTTACAAAGTGCTTAAGAGCAGGTCCCAGCCCAGCCTCAGTGTGTTCTGCGGTCGTAGAGCCTAAGTGCTGCGGGGGAAGTCTCCCTTCCTGGAAGCCACTGTGGGGTTTATTTGTTTGTTTATTTTTTTATTTTTGAGACACGGTCTTGGAATATAGTCCAGTTTGGCCTCAAACTTATGTCAGTTCTATTTCAGCCCCCCAAGCCCTATGAGGACAAGAGTGTGCCAACACCCTTTGTTTGTTTGTTTGTTTTTTGTTTTTCGAGACAGGGTTTCTCTGGACTCGCTTTGTAGACCAGGCTGGCCTCGAACTCACAGCGATCTGCCTACCTCTGCCTCCCGAGTGCTGGGATTAAAGGCGTGCGCCACCACGCCCGGCTCACCCTTTATTTTTTAATGGGGTCTTTAATAGCTTTATTAATGTAATTCACATATCATATAACTCACCCATCTAAAGTGCATGGTTTGATGGGTCTCCTCCCCCTGTTCCTCCTCCATCTCATATGTAGGCTTGAAGGACCTGGAACCTGCTATGTAGACCAAGCTGGCCTTGAGTGTAGGAATATGTCTTCAGCTACAGAACAAAAACTAGCCAGGCAGTGGTGGTGCACACCCTTAATTCCAGAACTCAAGAGACAGAGGCAGGTGGATCTCTGTGCGTTTGAGGCTATCCCATTCTACAGAGTGAGCAAGTTATAGGTCAGCCAAGGATACACAGAGAAACCCCATTTCAAAAAACAAACAAAAAAAAAACAAAAACAAAAAAACAAAGCAACAACAACAACAACAAACAAAGCAACAACAAAAAAAAAGAAAGAAAAAAAAGAAAGAAAAGAAAAAATTTGCATATATCAATGGAATGCTATGAATTGTTTCAATACATTATACACTGTAATATTTAAATTAGGTTTAACCATAGATATCACCTCAGCCATTCATCATTTCCTTATTGTAGAAACTTTCAAATTGTTTTCTT
>NC_067152.1:3627721-3830221 GCF_903995435.1 Acomys russatus
GTGCAAGAGAGGTTAGTTCAGGGAGGGTGGGCTTGTCTGCTGGGCTAGCCATTTCTAGATTTTGGATATTTGCATGGAAAGGCATAGACAAAGAAAGGGTGTGTGTGGCCCCTGGAGAGGAGAGATCCTGAGGGAAAACTACTCAGAGGAGAGGGAGCTCCCAGGGAGTGAAAGGCAGTGTCTCCATTTGCTGAGAAAAAGGGGCCTCATGGCACAGGGGATGGGAGGGGACCAAGGACAGAGAGAAATAATAGCTCTGCTGAGGCTAGAGGCCACAGGTGGAAAGCTGCCATTAGCTTCCATGATGGTGGGACTTTCTCCAGCGATAAGTGCAGTTTTATAGACACTGGGCTCTTAGTGGAAGAGGTGCCATTATTATACCAGGGCCAGGTGGCAGAGCAGATGTGGGCAAGAGTGGCTCAGGTGACACGCAGAGGAGTAGGTTCAGACAAGGAGGAGTGATAATGACCTTGGATGAGAGGCAGAGACCACAGGTGGGGACTCAGAGAAGGGCAGGTCCCACAAGCATAACAGGCTGGGGGAAGTGTTGGGGGTTCAGAAAAGCATTGGCAAGGGTAGAATGTAGCTGTGGATATGAGTGTCCAAGGAAAGCATCAGGACCAGGGATGAGGAAATTGAAGGATGATGTTACCCAAATCCACGGATGCTTACTACGCGTTAGGCACAGTTCCAAATCATTTTGATGTATCATCTCACTTAGCCCCTGAAGTGCAGAGACAGGAAGGTAGTGAGTGGGAAGCCGGGGTTGGAACCCAGCCTGGCCGCTGAATGAGAGCCCATGTTCGCACCAGCCACACCTCTTGCCTTCTTTCCTGTGAGACAGATTTGACACATAGGGGCGGACTGAGAAATGGCTATGTTAGTGTAGCGATGCCTCCTGCCAGCAAAGTAAGACCCCAGGAGGTGGGCGTTCTGTGAGCAATACTGATAAACAAGCCACCAGCCAGGAGTGTGGCACAAGCTCTTAGTCCCAGCACTTGGGAGGCAGAGACAGGAGGGTGGGAGTTAGGATCAACACCAGCCACATGCACAGCAAGCTCTTGGCCAGTCTGGGCTACATGAGACCTTGTCTCAAAGAATCAGTAAATATTACTTTTAAAAGAGGCAACAATGGGACCATCCATCTCACAGGGCTGTTGAGAGGACTGAGTGAGCTAATGTACAGTGCAGCATCTGCATAAAAGCTTGCACATAGAGCCGGGCAAGGTGGCGCACGCCTTTAATCCCAGCACTCAGGATCATTGTGAGTTCGAGGCCAGCCTGGTCTACAAAGTGAGTCCAGGACAGCCAGGGCTACACAGAGAAACCCTATCTCACCGCCCTCCCCCCAAAAAAGCTTGCATATGGTAGACGCTTAATAGATGGAAGTGGCCACTGTTTTTACTGACACTAAATGAGACTTTGCAAGGCCAGAGGAAAGGAAAAAAACCCATGTGGCTGGGCAATTCTGACTTATCTCAGCTTGAAAATAATCAGGTCTCACATCTCATTACTGCCTCTAGTGGAGGCATCCCCACCTGCAGTTGTGGTGGTGGCCTTGGGCCAGCCACTTCCTTGTGGGTTATGCCTGTAACACATGACAGTGCCCACAGATCCATAGTGATATCCTTTTTAGGCTTCCCCTGTCCCCACATAGGATGTCACGTATCCCAGCCTGGCTTGTGAGACAGGGGCTCACTCCCTAGTGTCGGTTGGCCTGGAACTTGCTGCTTGACCAAACCATCTTTGAGCTTACAGCTGTCTGCCTCCCTGACTCCTAAGTGCTTAGATTTAAAGGACCAACACGCCCAGCTTGACCTTGAACTTTTGATCCTCCTGCCTCCTCCTCACAAGTGCTGGGATTAGAGACGTGCACAACCATGCCTGGTTTATATGGTGCTGGGGGTAGGACTCAGGACTCTGACCATCCTGGGGAGCTGGGGACCGCACCTATCAATGGACCTGCCTCTCTTGCAGGGGCACACTTTTTTTTTTTTTTTTTTTTTTTTTTTAAATGCTTAGATCTGATCATTTGTGCATTCATCTACTTAGAGGGCAAATGTGCTGAGACCCAACCAGGGGCATGTGCTGGTGTCCCTCAGGCCCAAAGACACACATGTGGCTGGCTGAGCTTTGGGAACTGTCTCTGTGCATAAGAGGAGAGGCAGAAAGGGAGGAGACCATCTTTCCTCTTCTTCATGCTGCCGCCCTAATCTCTCTCCGTGGTCCTGAACCTTTACTGCACGCTCAGCTGCGGGTCTGTGAAGAAGGGACTGGGCTCACTGTAAACCCCAGTCCTGCTCCTGTGCCCCGCACTTAAGACTTACACCTTAGGGTCCTTCAGAAACCACCCAAGGCTACCTCAGAGTTTCTCCTTCTATTATTATTATTTATTTATTTGTTTGTTTATTTTGGTTTCGCAAGACAGGGTCTCTTTGTGACAGAGCCTCCAGCTGTCCTCGACTCGCTCTGTAGACCAGGCTGGTCTCAAACTCATAGAGATCCACCTGCCTCTGCTTCTGCTGGGATTAAAGGGGTGCGCCACCACGACCCCCCCCATCTTTTCTTTTTGCAGCGTTGAGGACTGAACCTATTTGTCCAGCACATGCTTGGCCACTGAAAAAATTTTCCTCAAACCTTTCAAGATTTTATTTTGTTTATTTTTGGTTTTTGGTTTTGTTTTTCTGAGACAGAGTTTCTCTGTGTAGCCTTGGCTGTCCTAGACTCACTTTGTAGACCAGGCTGGCCTCAAACTCACAGCGATCCGCCTGCCTCTGCCTCCCAAGCCCTAGGATTAAAAGCGTGCGCCACCACCGCCCGGCCAAGATTTTGTTTTGAAACAGGGCCAGCCCTGCTAAGTTGTCCAGGCAGGCCTTGAATGTTTGATGCTCCTTTCTTTGACTCTGGAGTAGCTGGGATTACAAGTGCGCACCACCATGCTTGATAGCCATAAATCTGCTAATTTTGAACTTGGAAACCCCCTGAACCTTTATGTCAGCTCCTCTTTCTTCTAAATGCTGCTTAGTCACTGAGGTCACAGATTTAGTGATGTGGGCTACCCATCCAGGTGTCTGGAGGTGACATGGATTCATGAGTGGGTCCCAAGCTTAGACAAGTTCATAGTGCCCAGGCATCTCAATTCCATGTCTCCATCAATCAAGCCTAAGACGTCCACATCATCTCAGACAGTCTCTTTCCTACTCTCCGTATGACCTCCGGCATCCTCACTTCCCTGGGCTGGGCTCTTTTTCAGATTATTACTCCTCTCAGGTCTGTGAGTCTCCCCCGACCTGTCTAGCCTTGTGCTGGAGTGAGGCTTGCATTCCCCAGACTCAAGTCTGGTTTTGTCCCCACTGAAAATCCTTTGTTAGGCTAGGCACAGCAGTACAAGCCTATAATCTCAGCACTCAGGGAGGCAGAGGCAGGCGGATCCCTGTGAGTTCAAGGCCAGCCTGGTCTACAAAGTGAATGCAGGACAGCCAAGGCTACACAGAGAGACCCTTGAATGGTGGAAGGATTTAACCACGTGGGACTGGGGGAAGCAGGAGACTGGAAAGGGATAAAAGCACTGGAGGTCAGGGCTCATCACGCCTGGGGCAGCACAGAGTGACTGGGATTAAAGTTTCTCATGGCATTCGAGCTCACTGTTTTGTCTATACTGGCTGGTATTAAGGTTTCTCACGGCATTAGCTCACTGTTTTGTCTACACTGGCTAGTATATTAGTTTAAGACCTCACTCTTCATCTGCTCTCCCAATGCTGGGCTGACAGGCATGCGCAGCCGAGCCAGCCCAGTTCTGTTTTGTTTTGAGACAGGGTTTCTCTGTATAACAAACCCCTGGCTATCTTGGATTCACTTTGTAGACCAGGCTTACCTTGAATTCACAGAGATCCAATTGCCTCTGCCTCCCGAGTGCTGGGACTAAAGGCATGTGCCATCATTCCCGGCCAGTTTTGTGTTTATAGTGTTAGGCTTGTGTGTTTATCTGTGCAGGACATGCATGCATTACCCTCAGAGGCCAGAAGAGGGCGTCAGATCCATTGTAACTGTTACAGAAGGTTGTGAGCCAACACGTGGGTGCTGGAATCAAACCTGGGTCCTTGGGAGGAGTAGCAAATTTAATTTTAAACTGTTTTACAAATCTTTCATTACAGATCTTAGTGAATACATTTTAATTCACGTTTGAGTCACTCTTTTTATTCTTTGTCGTTTTCTAAGTTTTGGTGTACACACACACACACACACACACACACACACACACACACACATTAAATTTAAAGTTCCAGCTTCCTTATAAAACTTTGTGCAGAGGCTGGAGAGGTGGCTCAGAAGTTAAGGGCACCTGCTGCTCTTTCAGAGGACCTAAGTTCAGTTCCCAGCACCCACCCTGGGGAGCTTACAGCCACCTGTGAGTCCAGCTGCATCTGACACCCTCTCCTGGGCCCTTCAGCCACTCAAACACGTGACGTACTTTCACACAGACACAGGCAGATTTAAAATTCTGGACCTTGTGCTCAGGCATACCAACACGGATGCCGTGGACCTGGCAAGGCAGGCACTTTCTGATCTGAGCCATCTCCCCAGCTTTAAAAAAAAAATTATTATCACTGGGTGTAGTGGAATATGGCTTTAATCCCAGCTCTCGGGAGGCAGAGGCAGGTGGATCGCTGTGAGTTCAAGGCCAGCCTGGTCTACAAAGTGAGTCCAGGACAGCCAAGGCTATCACAGAGAGACCCTGTCTCGGAAAACAACAACAACCACCACCACCACAACAAAATACTATCATTCTTGAAACAGGGGCTCACTATGGAGCTCAGGCTAAACTTTAACTGGTGATCCTCCTGCCTCAGTCTCCTGAGTGCTAGGATGATGGGCCTACACTGCCACACCACGCTGTCTCCACCTCCATTCTATCCTCACTGACAGACAGAGGGGCCTTTCAAAGTGGGTTTCCAGTCATCCTATGCCCAGCCTTTCCTTTACCAGCTCTAGCTGCTTCTTAAACTTGCATTCTGGCTTCCGGAAGTTACTGGAAGACACCAGTAACCAAGACTGACACACTTGCCACCCTACAGTTTCTTATCCCCACCCTGTCAGCTCCAGGCACACTGGCCTTCATCTGGCCCCTTGTACTCTCCTCGGGCAGCCACTGTTGAGCACGTGCACATTTTCCCTACAGGCCGTTTGCACGTGGCACTCTTATTCCTTTAGAGAAGGGATCTATGCAGTTCGTATCCATCTTTCACATCGACACTGCAGCCCTTCCTCCCAGAAGTCCTTGATTCTTCTCTTTTATGAGCTCTCATAAGTCTTGTGTGTCTCCTCTTGGACACTTTCTGTGTTGCAAGTTCACGTGTGTGTGTGTGTGTGTGTGTGTGTGTGTGTGTGTGTGTGTGTGTGATGGAAAAGAAGGCCATTGGGTTGTAAGGCCTCCAGGCTTATACACTGAGACTGTTTTTACACTGCAGCCTCCTAGGGTCCTGACACGGAGCCAGGTATATGTGTGTGTGAATATATATATCAGTAGAATGGAATGGAAGAGAACAGAGATCATACTCAGAGGGGTCCTCAGTAGGCTATTGCCACTGTTCAGGTAAAAGGGGGAGCTAGGGCAGGTACAAGGATGTTAGAAAGCAGAGCAACAACGGAACTGGCTAGGAGAGAAAACACGTTAGCGGGGAGGCTCTGAGGATGTGGCTCAGCAGTAGGGCACTGCTTAGCGTGCACAAAGCCCTGGGGTTCAATCCCCAGTGTTTCAAATGAACCAAGAAACAAGCAAACAGCTGTGGCTTGGATGATGGGCTGCAGCTGTTGCCAATAAGTGGGTGTGAGCCAGTGAGAGGAGTGGCAGAAAACAAGGGGCAGGTGGATGCTGTTCTGTCCTGGCAGACACATGGGGTGGAATGAAGTTAGGAGGTGGGTTTGAATCTGAGAGGTGAACAGAGGACAAGACACTAGTGCAGGTGTGGGGATACCTGCACCGGGAGTGGGAAGAAGAGACACCAGATCTCTGGCCCTTAGCTCTTTTTTTTTTTTTTTAAGATTTTTATTTATTATTATGTATACAGTGCTCTGCCTGCATGTACACATGAAGGGCAGAAGAGGGCACTAGATCACATTATAGATGGTTGTGAGCCACTATGTGGTTGCTGGGAATTGAACTCAGGACCTCTGGAGGAGCAACCAGTGTCCTTAACCTCTGAGCCATCTCTCCAGCCCCCTTAGCTCTTTTATTAAGTGAGGAAAGTGGGGCATTAGCTGCCGTTCTGCTAGGATGATTCTGAGGCTGGGTTAGGTCTCTAGGTTCCAGCCTGAGCAAGCTGCCTGGTGGTGAAAGTAAGGGCTCAGTTAGCCACTGTCATCATCATCATCACCTCCACCACCATCACCATCATCACCATCACTAGCATCCTCCATCACTACCACCACCATCATTACTCCTCCATCACGGTACTTGACTGCATGCCCCTGCTGCTGCACATGTCCTGAGCCTCCGTAAGTTAGAAGATAAAATATCTGGCTAGGCCTGGTAGTGCAGGCCTGGAACTCCATCTACTTGGCAGGCTGGGGCAGGAGGATTGAGAGTTCAACAACTGAATGGCTGCCTGGGTTATGGAATGAATTTAAGACCAGACCAGGTAACTTAGCAAGACCCTGTACAAAGACACGCGCGCGCGCGTGCGTGCGCGCGCACGCACACACACACACACACACACACACACACACACACACACACGCGCACTTTTTAAAAAGAGATGACCATATAGCTCAGTCGTAAAGTGCTTGTAGAGCACAGGCAAAACCCTACAAAACTCGACGTCAAACTCTTCTTATGCCCAGACTTTCTGGATCAATAGAAAGGGAAGTATAAAGGGCCTGAAAGTCAGAGGCCACGAGTCCAGTCTCAGCTCTGATGGCCTGGGACCTGGGCCAGCGTCCTGTCTGGCTGAACCTAGTGTTTTCAAGTATAAAATACTGAGAAAAGGCCTCCAGTCTGCCTGTGGCCCTGAAAGCAGTCACACCCTGGTTAACCCTCTGTGCCTGGGTGGCCTAGAATTCCTGACATGTGCATGAAGCCCCAGAGGGACAGAGGGACTCTCAAGGACTCTGAAAACGTGGAGGCTGGCACAGAATCTTACACCATGCTAGGAGGGAGCCAGGGTCACCCTTGCAAGTGTTTGGATGTGGCTCCTATGAAGGCGGCCAAGACTTACTCAGGGGCCTCCCTGTCCTTACAGTTTCTGTTGTCCCTCCACTCCATCCACAGCCACCCAGTCTCACCAGATTTCACTGAGTGCCAGAGAAATAAAGTTCACTGGGAAGTGAGCCACAGATGGTAGCTGTCCCACCTCAGCCTGGCTTTCTTTGAGGGATCCCAAAGGTGGGCTGTGTTGAACAAAGCAGGAGGGAGGCCAGTGCCTTTGTTTGCTTGTGTGGTGAGGAGGAGGCCACAGAAAAAGGGGACCAGGCATGCTGTGAGTAAAGAAAGACACAGGGCTGCCTTCCAGTCCCCATGTGGCTGTGGACGGGTCCCTGTGTTCCTGCAGGTGTTACTGGACCTGTCTACCTTCTCAGGTCCTGGATCTCCACTCTGTAACCTGCCACTGCCACTGCCACTGCCACCCTGCCCCTGCCCTGTCACTACCCTGAGAGGAAGCGCCTGGTATTGCTTGGTCCTTTGCTCAGCTGTCCCGTTGGAGAGGGGTCTGCAGGAAGCTCAGGTCACGGGCCCTGAAGGAGCGTGCTGGACTTTGGGTGGCAGGGAAGGTGGGGTGTATGTGCCAATTCAAAAGACCACTGCATGGCTTCCATGCCCACATGGCTGATGGACAAATTTCCAGAGGTTTCTCTGCCCTCTCTCTGCAGTCTCGGAGTAGTGGGCAGCAGGGGGACCTGGATGGGGCACGGAGGCTGGGTCGCCTGGCCCGGCTGATGAGCATCACCTTCATCATCCTGGGCATCGTTATCATCATTGTGGCTGTCACTGTCAACTTCACAGGTAAGGAGGCACAGGGGCCTGGAGCAGAGGGAACCCGGCATGCAGAGCCAGTACTGAGGGTACCGGACGCAGGGCCAGTACTGAGGGTACCAGACACAGGGCCAGTACTGAGGGTACCAGACACAGGGCCAGTACTGAGGGTACCGGACGCAGGGCCGGTGCCGAGGGTACCGGACGCAGGGCCAGTACTGAGGGTACCAGATGCAGGGCCAGTACCGAGGGTACCAGACACAGGGCCAGTACTGAGGGTGTAGCCATAGCCTTTCAATTCGGTCAGGACCATTTAGGTGAGGATATGTTTTTTTGACTCATCTTATGGCTGGACTTATGGATTAATAGAAAAGAGTGTGGAATGGGCATTGGCCTAGGAATCAGAGGCCATAAATTTCAACCTCAACTTTGACGGCCTGGGACCTGGGCCGGTGTCACATTTGGCTGAACCGTGCATTTTCAAGTGTAAAGTGCAGAGAAGAAGCCTCCATCACGGAGGGCTTGGGCAAGCATCTCTCTGGATAACAGACGGTGAGAGCTTTGGATGCTGATGAATAGGCCTCCTGGCTGGGCAATCAGGGTAGGCAGAGTACCTGGAGCTGGTCCAGGGAGCTTGTCCCAGGGGAAAATCTTTTTCAGAGGTCACCATCAGCCATAGCTTTGAGAGTGTGCATCTCAGAGCTCTCCCAAGCATGGGACACTCAGGGACATTCCTGCTTATCTTAGAGAGCAAAGCAAGCATCTCTTCTAAAGATCTTACTGTTCAAAATGTGCTGTGTGGGTCCCGCTGCAGGGGCATCGCCTGGGGCTGTTTTAGACTCTCCCACAATGTGCTGAATGGAAATCCACATTTTCGACTCTTCCCCTTTTTGGCAGTGCTGAGGATGGGATTGGGTGGGGGGGCCTCGTTGATGCTAAGAAAGCAGCTTCCCATAGTGTGCTAACTGCCAGCCCAGACTCTGCATTTTTAGATTCCCAGTTCAAGTCCCTGTGTGGGAGGTGCTGGCCTAGGAGCCGGAAGTGCTTAGAGCCTGGGGTCATGGGCAGTCTTGTCTATTGAGGAGAAGCAAGTATGCAGGGTTTCGTCAGCTTGCCTGGGCTGGGAGGTCAGGTCTCCACTCACTTCCTGTGGAAGCTCTGACCCTTAGCTTACTCCATTAGGGTGCGGTCTGGTGGGTGTTCAGGCATGCGAGTCGCAGGAGCCAGCAGCCTGAGGCATGGGTTCCATATCACTTAGCATGTCCCAGGCTGCATGCTCTGCTCCTTGTCATTCGCCCCCCATGCCCCCCACCCCCAGACAACTTCTGAATTCAATTTGGCAAGGGAAATTTGTAACTTCCATAAAAGGATATTTGGGATGGGATGCTCTGGCTTTGGACAAAGCTGCATCTAGGTACTTGGAAGCCAGAGTGACAATCACCAGGGATGATTGTGTCCTGGGAAAGGCAAACATGCAAATCAGCCCAGGAATTAGGCTGTCATTGTACAAAGATGGTAAGTGGGCCTCCTGCCAGCTGGGAGGTGGATGCGAGCATCAGCAAGTTTAGGGACAGCCCTAGGGCACTTGGGAAAATCAACCACCTCTGTTCTGGCTGTGGTGGCTCCTGCCTTTCATCTCAGTTACTTGCGAGACAGAGGCTGATGGCCTGATCTACATGGCTAACCAAAGCTATTTAGTGAGACGCTGTCTTTAAAAAAAAAAATTTTTTTTAATGCCTCTAACAGAAGACTAAAAGTCCAAGAATTGATTTTAATTGGTCCAGCCAGTGTCACATGACCATCCTATAACCAATCATCAAGGCCGCAGTCTTCTCATTGGTGGGAGCCCCAAACCAACGACGTCCCTGCCTTTGCCCTCCTGGTTACCACTTCCCACCAAGAGACAATTCCTCTCTTTAAATCGGGGACCTGGGGTCCTAGTGTTCTCAGCGCGGTTTCATCGTTAACTCTTCTTTTTCATTACAGTCCAGAAGTAACCGAGGAGCTGTGCCTAGCGGAGGCCAACGCCAACCAACTGGAGAGCTCCGAACCCACACGTCCCCACACATTACAGAGGACAGGATGGTGGCTGCCACGTGCCCACCTGTCCCCAAGCTCCAAAAGCACAAACTTGGAGGGAAACCTCTACGTAACTCCATTGTCAGCCCACGGCAGACGGGAAGGAAAGTCTGGAATGTAGCTGGCCGTGAGCTCAGTCCCATAGTCCCGTCACTCGCCCTTTGATCTCAGTTCCCGGGCTTGTTTCTCAGCCCACAATTCCTGGGACTTAACACGTAGTGGAAACTGCCAGAATGGGAGGGAAACCAGCCCCCATAGCCAAGAAAGGAGAACCGCACACCCTGGGTGTCTACGGACATGAGCACATCTGGGACGCCGTCTTTTCTATTTTTCTTGAGGTGAAGCAAACACACTGCTTGCGTGCTTTGTGCCGAGCATCCGCTGTGATCCCAGGTGGAAGCCCACAGTGACACTGTCACTCAGCACCGGGCCCTAGATACCCACAGGCAAACAGACAAGAGCCATATGAAAATCTTCCACTGATGACTGGGCAGGGGACAGCATGACACACCTGGCGCTCTTACTGAACTTGCGCCTCGAGGCTTCTCTGCTAAGAATTCTGGTTCCTGAGTGTCTTCCAAAACCAGGGCATCTGCCTCTTCCTTCCCACCTGTGCTGTAGCCTGGGGCCCCAACCCGGAAGTCCTGGAACTTGACCAAAGCCAGGTCAACTGTGGGGGCGGGACAAAGCCTTGCTCTCTCCAGCCACTGACTCTTCCGGAGGTCTGGAATCCCGGAGGTCTTGGTAACCCATGCAGGTGGCTCAGGGGCCCCATACGGGGCATTCAGAGGATCCTACACAGAAGAGCTGAGGTTGAGCCTGGCTTCAATGTGTTAGCCAGCTCTAACAGATGCTCTGTGCCTGGTCCTGTGTCCCTGGCCATCCACAGTAACAGACTTTCCCTAGAGGTGACTTTGAGACTCCTACCGGACTCTTTGGTTAATGGGCTCTCAGGAATCTTTGCGGCTTGTAAGGGAGTTGGGCAAGAGAATTCTTAGGAAGGCTTGTTATTTCTTCATCTGGAGTCCCAGGAGTCTGGAAGGAAAGGCTTGGCAGAAGGGTCAGGCCAGAGAGTGGGGGTTGAGGCAGGAAGTCAGGGCCCAGAAGCCACAGCCTCTTGACTTAGGACCTAGGGGACCACGAGAAGGGAGACCAACAGAACCCTCTGCCAAACAGCCTCTTGTCTTTTGCTTCTGTGCTCCTCCAGTTTTCTGCCTGGCACAGGCTGTGCCCACAGGGGCTTTACCTGCTGGCCTTGCCTGCTCTGAAGGCCCCCTACCCAATGCCCATACCCCACCCACCACCACCTTCAGCTCAGACCTGGGAGGGGAGGAATGGTCCAGGCTTACTGGCTTCAATGAGGGGAACTGGTCTAAAGCCACAACCCACACTGGTTGGGATTGGGGAGTTAGGCTACCCACCCCCCCTGCGCCCCGAACAAAATCAGGGCCCCTGATTTTGCTACCTCCTCCCCAGGGCTCCATGCCTGGCTCCCTACAGTCTGAGAGACATGAGCTGGGCAGGTTAGCACATAGCAATGGCCGCTGGGAGAGGCACTAGGGTTCCCAGATAAGGTCAGAGTGGCTGCTGGGAGGGATGAGGGGTTTGGGGTGTCTCTTTGGGGTTGGTGCCCCTAAATCAGGTGCCCATTGGGAAAGTAAACTTGGACTTCTCTTCCTATAGCAGGGTGTGGCTGCACACCAGTGGATCTTTTGCTGCGGGAAGTAAGTTTGTAAGCCCAGAACATGTGTGTGACTTGAGAGGTTGGGTCAGGAGAGATGTGCTGTCTAAAAAAACCAGCCTATCATAGGCTCCTGATCTTGAGTGGGTCCAGCTTCAAGACCCTTAGGAAGAAGAAAAGAAAATATACTGTCTAGGGTTTGTCACGAGGGAGAGAGGAGGCAAAGGCGGCTCTATCTGTGGCTTCCACATCGCTGGTGTCCAGCTCACACCCAGCCATTCCTTCCCATTCCTTAGTCGCGGGCCATTCACACGCTCACACGTGCACACACTGATTCACACTTCAGCCTGGGACAAGTGGAGTCTCTGCATCAGGGAAGGGCTTAACTGGAATGTTCTTCCATTCAGGCAAGAACAAGCTTGGGAGGCCAGGCACGCAGCCTAGAGGTTCCCAAGGTATCCCCTGGGTAGAGAGGAGCACGGGACAGGAGGAGAGACACATCGGGGTGGAGATGACTGAGGGTTCTCTCAGCACGCTCCCCCCCAGCTCCCCCCCCCGCTCCTCCCCAGCTGCCCCCACCAGCTCCCACTGAAGCTAGGAGGGGCAGGGGTCCTATGGTCCCAACTCTGTCTTGGATCAGCTGCCAGCTGCATGAACACAGTGGCTGAGGGCACTGACCCTGCCTCTCTCTGGGCATCCTTACAAACAGTGAGGACTGCCCCCTCCCTGCCCCCCTCCACCAGTGATTCTGTACTTCTTGGCATGGAAAGAAATAAAGCTGAACCTGTCTGTTCCCTGTGTGTGTGTGTGTGCTTCTGTGGTCAGGAGTTCCAAACACCGTAGCAGGAGCCATCTCTACTCAGCCCATCAATGCCTGGGTTTGGCTGTGGACCTGGGGATCCTGCGGCCATTGGGTTCCACAGACAACTCAAGGCGTTTTGGTGGGCAAGCCATCCTTCTTTCCAGGCCTAGGTGTTATACACTACAAAGCAGGTAGATGGGCAATGGCTGGTCCCATCTCCTCTCTCTCTCTCTCTCTCTCTCTCTCTCTCTCTCTCTCTGTGTGTGTGTGTGTGTGTGCGCGCATGCGCGCCTGCAGGTGTGTGTGCTAGTGGAGGCCAGAGCTCAACCTCAAGTGTTCTTCTTCAGGACACGTGTCCTGTGTTTGAGACAGAGTCTCCCACTGGGACTTGGGCTCATTGGCCAGCCAGCACCATGGATCCATCTGTTTCTACGTCTCAGCGTGTGTGCCACCACATCTGCATTTTTTTTTTTTTTTGAAACAGGGTTTCTCTGTGTAGCCTTGGCTGTCCTGGACTCACTTTGTAGACCAGGCTCGCCTGGAACTCACAGCGATCCGCCTGCCTCTGCCTCCCGAGGGCTGGGATTAAAGGCATGCGCCACCACGCCCGGCCATCACATCTGCATTTTCATGTCAAGTGTTGGGGATAGAACTCAGGTCCTTGTGCTTGTTCAGCAAGCACTTTACCAACTGAGCTGTCTCCCAAGACCCTTCTGTCTTTCCTGAGCATGGACCAAGATCTTGAGTTAAAGGGAAACAACAAAAACAAAACAACAGAAGGAAACCAGGTCTTGTTCCAGGCAAATCCACATGGCAGCCCTGTGGGGGTAGCTAGTGTCACTATCCCTGCACACACGTTGGTAAACTGAGGCACAGAAGGGTTCTGGGTCTTATCTAAAGTTGCACCATACTCGACACACGGAAGAGACTAAATACATTTTTGCTGACATGACTCCATCCTCTGTGTCTTGCTTGTCACACACTCTGCTGGCCCAAAAGGAAGGCTGACGTGGGTGGCTTGAGGGAGGTGGGAGCTGCCTTCTAGCTGCTGTGAGCCGCAAGCAGGGGCTGCCTTCCTGAGGAGGGGTTGTAGGGGAGCAGAGTCACCAGCCTAGACAGCCAGTGGTCACAGAAGGAAGTGATGTCAGCAGGGAAACCGGGGGAGGGGGAGGGAGGGGAAGAGGAAGGGAGGGAAAGAGGGAGGGAGGGTTCCACGACTCAAGAGGCAACAGAACAAAGGAACTCAGGTCATGGTGCTGGGTTCAATTCTCAGCTGGCTACTTACTGGTTGAACCCCCGCCCCCGCCCCGGGGAGGGTGTGTGTGTGTGTGGGAGAATTCCTCAGCTCTCTGACCTTACCCAATCTGGAGTTATTTCAAGGAAATAACCCAAGTCAAGATGAACACAATACCTTCACAAACAGCTCAGATCTGCCCATGGCCCAACAGCTGAAGCTGCAGTTAACTTGGGACAGGGCCCATGAGGCCGGACGCTTAGTCCAGCATCTCTCCGCTGCCTTAGGAGGCGAGCCCACCACACCTGCGCTTGGAGGCCCTGCTCCCTCCTGCTGGAGAAAAAAAAATAAGTGCCCATCTTTCCTTCTCTGTTCACACGTGTGGAGGCGTTGACAAATGACGTCCCTACGTATGGTAGGTCTGGTAGCACAGACTTGAGATTCCAGCTGCTTGGGAAGCTGAGACAGGAGGATTGAAAGTTCAAGACCAGCCTTGATTGTTGAGTGAGTTCAAGGCCATTGCCCTAGGGAATTTAGTAAGATCTCATCTCAAAAATTAAAAGTTAAGACTGAGGATACAGTTGGGGGTTAAAGCGTTTGCCTAACACATGTGATACCTTGGGTTCAATCCCCAGTCTGTCTCTGTCTCTCTGTGTCTCTCCTCCCTCCCTCCCTCCCTCTTTCTCTCCCTCTCTCTCTCTGTTTTTCTCTTACACACACACACACCCACACACACACAAACACACACCTGACACACCCACCACACAGACACACACCCACACACCACACACCACCCAACCCTTACTCTTCTCTCTCTCTCTCACACCCCCCACACCCACCCACACACCCCCACACACATACCCATACACCCACCCACACACACTTCAACACCCCCATAACCCCCCACACTCACATACTCACACACCCACCCCTCCCACACACCTACACACACACACACACACACACACACACACACACACACCCTGCCTTTAAGTCATCACATCTCATTTCTTGGTTCCTGCCTCCTGTGAGGCAGATGGGGGGGGTTGCACATGACTTAGCAATTAGTTGTCCTTCCATCTGATCCCACGTTCAGTTCCCACCCAAGTAACAAGCACCTCCCTATATACAGTCGTGGATGGGTCAAGTCAGGCCCTGGAAGAGGAAGACACACAGCACGTACTCTAGAGGACATGTGTGTGTGTGTGTGTGTGGGGGGCAGGTTCTCAGAGCAGGAGGAAGTCCCAGGGTCTGCCTGGAAGGGGAGGGCATGGGTGGTTTCCTTGAGGGACACCTCCTTCTCTCCCATCCCTGGAGACACAAAGACCCTTCCGGATCCTGTGACCTTTATCCACCCTCTAGGTAGGAAGGTGTGGGTTTGTTGTGGGGCTGAGAAGCTGCCTGCATAGGTGACAGCATAGGTGTCGCAGGAGGTCAGGGGAAGCCATCAGGAGAGTGGGCCCATCAGGAGCTTCTCCTGGTGTCCTGGGGACAGGCAGCCCTCTCGCTGTCTTGTTGAATAGTGAATTTCACAGTGAGAGTCTTTCTTCTTGAGAGCGGCCATTTGTGTAAGATGCCGTGGGTCCCTGGGGGTCAGGCTTTAGATGTCTGTGTAAGACAGCACGGCTCAGGTCCCAGACTGCCGCAGCGCGATTGTTACAGTATGGGGCTTTGCTCTGGTGTTTGCCATTGGTCTCCGTAGCCCTAACAATCAGGCCTATGTAAGTGCCCCCTTCACCCTAGTATTACTGGTGACGTCACCCTGATGGCATCTCTTCTTAGTGCGGACTTTGTAGTTAAGTGGTGGTGAGGCTGACACTGTCTATGCCCTGGGCTTCAGCCTCATCTTAACATTCCTAACACCCCTAAGAGGGCGTGTCTATCTTCCTGAGGTGAAACAGGAGCCAGAGAGGACAACATTGGACAGGGGGAACAGTGGAGAAGCAGGACAGTCCTTGGAAAAGTAGTGCGGGAGCTGGAGAGAAGGAACCAAACTTAAGAGCGCACTGGCTGCTCTTCCAAAGGACCAGGGTTTGATTCCTAGTACCCATGGCAACAGCGCACATCTGGCTATAACTTCAGTTCCAAGGGATCCAACACCCTCTTCTGACTTCTGTGTCTTCCGTATATACATGTATGAAAAACACTCATACACATAAAAGCACTTTTAAACTTTTTTCTTAAGCCGGGCGTGGTGGTGCACGCCTTTAATCCCAGCACTCGGGAGGCAGAGGCAGGCGGATTGCTGTGAGTTCGAGGCCAGCCTGGTCTACAAAGTGAGTCCAGGATGGCCAAGGCTACACAGAGAAACCCTGTCTCGGAAAAAAAAACAAAAAAAAAAACAAAAAAAAAAACCTCTTTTCTTTTCTTTTTTTACTATGTAGTCTTACTATGTAGCTCTGCTGGCTGCCCTGGACTTGCTTTGTAGACCAGGCTGGCCTCCAACTCACAGAGATTCACCTGACTCTGCTTCCAGAGTGCTGGGATTAAAAGCAGGCTAACTTAAAAAAAATAAAAAAGAAAAGAAAGAAATAAAAATATTGTGGGTAAGAGAGAGCCTCTCTAGGCCTTGAAAGGCCTCCATAAAAGCTGGGCAGTGGCGGTGCATGTCTTTAATCCCCGAGGGTCCACAGTAAGAAGAAATGCCACCAAAATGTTGTCACCAGCAACACTAGGGTGAACAGGCGCTTACATAGGCACTATCAGTAAGAGCTACAGAGATGAACGTCAAAGATAAAAGCAAGGACCCATACAGTGACAATCAGGCTTCGGCCATCTGGAACCTGAGCCGTGATGTCTTACAGAGACATCTACAGCCTGAACCCCCAGGGACCCACGGCATCTTACACAAATGGCCAGTCTCAGGAAGAACGACTCCCACTGTGAAAATCATCACTCAACAAGACAGCGAGAGGACTGCTTGTCCCCTAGATACCAGGGTGCACAGTAATCCTTGGCTGATGGGAATGGGGGAGTCACCCCTCAACTGCTGTGGAAGTACGTATACTCCTTCTCAGTGGCACTGTCCCCTGGCAGTGAGGCGATCCCCTCTTGGGACTGACCCATGGCCTTCCTACAGTGTACATCAGGAAACTCTCTGGTCTATTTGTGTCTTAGGAAAGTCTTTTACTGCCTAAGTTACCAGTCTTTTCTAAGCTGTTTCATATATCAGTGGCCACACTACCTTTCAGCCCAGCCTGATGGCCTGAGAGTTTCTCTGACACCATTTGCCTGAGAAAATCAAATTTCAGAAACATAAGAGTAGACCGGAAAGGAATTTGGAAGTCTCGTAAGGCAGGAAGCTTCAAGTGGCAGAGGTAAGCTGAGAACCAAGGGCCTCCTTTGTGTCCCCTGGGCTCTGGCATTCCAATACTTGGTCTCCAGTTGCTGGTGGTGGTGTCTGGGGAGGCTTAGGAGGTGTGGCCTTGATGAGGAAGTGTCACTGGAGGTGGGCTTTCAGGGTATAAAAACTCTCTCCACGGCTAGTTTTCTCCATGTGTTTCTTGCTGCCGTTCAAAATGTAAGCCCCCAGCTTCCATTAACCATGCCTGCCCTCTCCTGTCATGATCGCCTCCATGATGGACTCTTATCTCTTCAGAACTGTAAGCCCAAATGCACTCCTTGTTATCATTAAGAATAGAGAGAGAGCCAGGCATGGTGGTGCACACCTTTAATCCCAGCACTCGGGAGGCAGAGGCAGGCAGATCTCTGTGAGTTTGAGGCCAGCCTGGTCTACAAAGTGAGTCCAGGATAGCCAGGGCTACACAGAGAAACCTCGTCTCAAAAAAAAAAAAAAAAAAAATCAACCCTCCCCCCATGAAAAAAAGAATATAGGGAGATACAACAGATCTGGTTGAAAGAGAGAGGCAGAGAGAAAGAGAGACAGAGACAGACAGTCGGAGAGAGAAACCTAGGCAGAGAGGAGAAAGAGAGAGAGAATTGTGATGAGCCAGTCCTTTATATCTGATGCGCAGCTGAAGTGTGATGATGTCAGAGGTTGCTAAGGAACCCAAAGGCAGGGTAGTAGATCTGCTCCTGAACTAACTAACACCCTTCCTTCTGTAAATTGCCTCGGTCATGGACTTTTATCACAGCACTAGAAAAGTTACTAAGGCACCACCTGTGCACAAGGTGAGGTGAGGGTTCTCCGCCACCCTTAAGGGAAGCGAGGAGGGAGGATGAGAGCTGTGTACATATGGGAGTCATGGACAGCAATGTCCCGAGATACAACCTGAAAGCTTGCTCATCCCAGAGCTGGGAGTTGTCACAGGCGAGTTGGCGGGATTTACCCTTGGACACCCCATGGATACCCTGAGATAGACTGGGTGGAGCCATCTTGGGCCTGAAATTCAGGAAGCAGACCTGGGGACTCCACCTGGACTATTGTTTTTCTAATTGTCCCTCAATAGGAGCAGGAGACCACCCTTCACACGGGACACAGGCAGGCGGAGAGGAGAGAGCAGCAGCAGGTTCAGACGTGGATCAGCGAATAGGCTGGACCAGCACGCAGGCCAGAGACATCTAGGGACCTGTCCCATGGAATGAATACCTTTAACCTTTTTTCCTTCTTGTGTAAGCTAGTTGGGTTGTATAATAAAGTTTAATTGTTAAAAAACAGAGCCTACATCCCTTTCTCCTCCCGTGACCCACCGCCCTATGTGCTCAGGAGCCAAGCACATGAACCTTGTGCTGTGTCTTCCATATACTGGCTCTGTTGTCCAGGGCTACCACTCATCCATGGGCCCTAATCTGCTCATGTAAAGGTATGAGCCAGTCTAGAACAGGCTGCTCTCATCCTGGCCAGACATGAGAATCTCCTGGTGGCATTAACAGAAATACCCAGCGTATGGTCTGTGGGATATACGTGTGCCCTAATAGCTACAAATGAAGCTAAGCCCATTTGCAAATGACGGCATTTCACAGAGTCAAGAGTTGAACAACCCTGTGTTACAAGGCCCTGATACCTGGGTGCCACTTCTGATGGTACTTTGAGGCTGAGACAGGTCTGAACTCTAGATAGAGTCTTACTTTTCAAAGTGTGGACCCTTGGCCTGGAGAGATGGCTCAAAGGTTAAGAGCACTGACTGCTCTTCTAGAGGTCTTGAGTTCAATTCCTGGCCACCACATGGTGGCTCACAACCATCAGTAATGTGATCTAATGCCCTCTTCTGGTCTGAAGATGTACATGCAAACATACCACTCACGAACGTAAAATAAATTTAAAAATTAAAAAAAAAAAGTGTGGACCCAGGACCATTAGCTTGGTGCATTAACAGAGCTGTCAGTGGAAGCCAAGACCACTGCGCTATACTCACTTTACACATGGGGAAACGGTTCACATGCTTTATTACAGGAGCAGTGGCCACCATGCCTGGACCACGTATCTCCATCTCTCAGTCCGGTTGTACTCTCCGATGTGCAGGCCATGGAGAGGGCCCTCAGACCTCTTCTCAAATGACTAACACCCTGTTCAGTTCTTTTCTCTACAACCCCTGGCTGACACTGACCCAAGCCCACTGAGGGCAGCTAGGTTTCTGAGGCCTCAAGTAACACCCCACACCTGGGGCAGAGCACAGCTCTTCCCTCAGAGCCCTCAGCTGGGCTGAGTGGGTCAACTGGAATCCGGGGCCCCGCCCGCTTCCTGCATTATTGACGAGCTGCCTGGCCACCCGGATGAATAATTCACGAATACAAGGAAGTAGGAGGCTCACCAACTGGAGGCCTTCTGGCTCCTCCCCACCCTCCCCTGGGCGCGGTTATGTTTCTTGTCTTAATGGGTCTATCTATCCGACCCTCAGACTTCTCTTTCCACCTATCGGGGAGGCATGGGGACGACCAGGGTGGAGCCGCCCGCAACCGGGAGCCGGGAGCCGGGAGCTTCACCTCTCTGAGCCTCTGGGACTCAGGGGCATATTGGGGACTATGCTATCCTGTGGATGAGTGGGGTATCCCCTGCCCTGCAGCCCACGGTTGTGAAATGCGCTGCCCGTGTTGTTTATGATTAATGTTGGCTCCTGTCAGTGTCACCAAGGGCTTAGAAAGGGGAACACGGCTAGATGGCTCAGAGTGTCAGGAGAGTGGGTACCTCTGAGAGTAGGGAGCCCTAGCCCCGGGGGTCTTTGGGTAGAGTTGGGCAGGAAGGATCAAAGGGCTGAGATTGGAAAGACATCTAGAACCATCCAGAATCCTACAGTGATTTGTCTTGCCTGATCAGAGTTTCTGAAGTCCAGTCTTAGGGGTGTCCACACAGGCGGGAAGGACTGTGGGGCGTGGCACTGCCACAGGAGGATAGCAGTGGAGGTGGCCAGCTCAGTCCTGATACATTCAAGGCCGGAGCTCAGTTCTGGTCAGCTGAACCTCTAGTTACTGAAGACAATAGAGGGCCCAACTCTCAAGCTAAGGTACCTGTGCAGGTAATGGTGGCTTTTCCTTTAGACCAACTTAATTTCTCCCTTGGCCCCATTCTGCCAGGTAGATGCCTTGTCAGCTAGATGCTGACTCAGATCTCTGTCCCCTACCCTTGAGGGTCATAGCAGGGTTATAGTAAGCTAAGGTGGCAATGATTTTACTCTTACTGTTGTCACCAAGATGTCTTTATGTCATTGTCATTTTTTTTTTAAGATTTATTTATTGTGTTTATTGCATATGAGTGCTTTATCTGCGGAAGAGGGCACCAGATCTCATTACAGATGGTTGTGAGCCACCATGTGGTTGCTGGGAATTGAACTCAGGACCTCTGGAAGAGCAGGCGGTGCTCTTAACCACTGAGCCGTCTCTCCAGCCCCTATGTCATTGTCCTTAATCCCTGTGGATGGGGCTGAGTCAATCGTCAGTCCCCGAGTTGCTGTTCTGCCCTTTCTTGCTCCGGGACAATTCAGTCGATGTGTTAGGAGACGTGTTTGACTGAGCACAACACAGGCCCTCCAAACACTGGCGCAGACAGGACAGGATCGGTTTGTACTCACCCATGGCCAGGTGTATGGCTCAGTGGTAGTGACCTGTAGTTACTGAAGACAATGGAAAGTCTGACTCTCAAGCCAAACTGAGCCTCGAGTTTGATCTCTGGTGCTGCACAGGGAAAGAAAAAAGGCCAGACACGGGCAGTTCCGGCAGGTTCAAAGCCTCCAGAATGTCATTATTTGTGTCCCAGGTACCTTCATGGCATCTGTCTATCGAACTCATGGCCACAGGATGGCTGCTATGGTTCCAAGCATCACGAAGGAAGGCGGGAAGGCGTAAGGTGTAGCAGCTGTGTAGGTGTCCTTGGAAGAGCTTTCCTGGAGGTTCCGACTAATGACTTTTTTATATTATTATTATTTTATTATTTTTTGGTTTTTGCTTTTGTTTGGTTTTTGTTTTTCGAGACAGGGTTTCTCTGTGTAATGGCCCTAGCTGTCCTGGACTTGCTTGGTAGACCAGGCTGGCTTCGAACTCACAGCGATCCGCCTGCCTCTGCCTCCCAAGTGCTGGGATTAAAGGCGTGAGCCACCACGCCCGGCCCAACTAATGACTCTTGCTTCACTTCCTTGGAAACACCCCAAGATGTGGGTTAGTCACTGATGGGAGAGTTGCTGACTGTCTCCTGGTTGAGCTTCCAAACTTACATTCCAGTGTTTGGAGGGACAGACAGAGGTGGGGCTGTTAACAGGCATCTCTGAGCATGTGTACTGGGAACCATTTGCTGACCAACAACCTGAGGGGGATGCTTACATCATGTTGGGTGGAAGGTGCAGGGTCTAGTTCGAGCCAGGCTCAATCAGAGTCCAGGTGGACCAGTGACGGGGTCCTCCTGCAGCCAGACAGGGCACTGGCTCATGCCCTTTCAGTGATGCAACCCTTAGTGTCGCTGGATTGATGGCTCAGGGGTGGGGGTGAGCAACTGTGGACACCAGAAGAAGAACGGCCCATGAGGTCTCTAGCAGCCCTGTCCTGTAGAAAGGGGCTTTGTCACCCACTAGAACACTCTGGATTAAATCAAGTTGAGTAAGTGGCCCAAATGGACGACTTCTCTGAGCCTTTACTGAGCTGATGGGCCTGAAGACCCTGCAAGATAGAACATCCAGTATTTTCCTCACATTCGTGAGCTCTGTCATCGAGAGGGTTGGTTTTTTTTTTTTTTTTTTTTCCCCTAAAACCTATTTTAGATTTGTGGTCCCAAGTATTTCTCTAGCTATTTTAAAACTCTTTGTAAATATCCTTTATCCTTTATTTATATATTTGAGAGTCTCTTACATAGGTCAGGTTGGCTTTGAACTTACATCCTCCTGCTTCAGCTGGGTGCTGGGATCACAGCCGTTTTTTTTTTTGTTTTGTTTTGTTTTGTTTTGTTTTTTTTCACAGCCGTTTTTAAATGGCCGAATATACAGTATGAACTGACCCGCCTTTCCGCACATCACTAAACACCGTCATATCTGGCTTTACTCTCTCCACTTGTTTTTCTGCCTATAGGGAGGAAACCGGGAAGGAGCTTCGGGCAAACTCCCGCTGCTCACACCTGAGTTCCATGCCCTTCTGGGCCGGTGATGATACCCAGAGGCCAGCTTCCCACAGGGGCAGCTGATCTAGTCACCATGGCAATCTAGGAGTAAGGAAGGGGGAAGCTGCTCTTGAATGAGGCTGGAAGCCCAGGTCAGGCAGCAGGGAGCCTGGAGCTGAGGCTGTCTAGACCACACTGTTGGGGGTCCTCTGGGAATGATAGCTGACATTTTTCTCATGACTCTGGAGAGTGCCAGGTGACCAGAGTCTCTGGTAGAGGCCTTCTTCTTCCCTGGGTATGCCTGCTAAGGCAAAGGTCAGGTTGGGAGGTTTGTAGGATTGAGTAGCCTTCACTCCCACTCAGGGTATAAGTACCGGGGGTCCCTGATGGTGCCCTTGCATTTTTTACTGCATGGAGATTTTCTTTTAGAAATTGTTCTATCTGGTTTAAATTCTAGGTTTCTCCAAGGTTTTGTAACAGGGATCCCCCTTTGCACAGTTAACTGTCAGAAGTTTCTGGGTAAGAGGAGACCTTTATGTTCTTGGGACACTTCTGGGAGTGTGGCCAGCAGGGACCAGTGTCCCAGAGACCCGTGTCTGATGGTGCAACCCTCGCCCTGACTCTCAGACAGCTGTCCAATTCTGTGCAAAGATGGGGCTGCAGCCCAGAGGCTTGCCTATTGGGCATGAGTTTCAGGGTTCCATCCTAGCACCCCACAATGAAAGCAAAAACCAAACCACACAAAACTAATTCAAGGCTTAGACACTGAGCTGCTGGCTGTGGTCATGTGGCGTGGGCTTGGCACCAGAGACATGATGAAGTCGGCCTTTGGGGTTTTTTGTTTTTCAAGACAGGCTTTCTCTGTGTAGCCCTGACTGTCCTGGGACTCATTCTGTAGACCAGGCTGGCCTGGAACTCAGAGCTCCACCTGCCTCTGCCTCCCAAGTGCTGGGATTAAAGGTATATACCACCATGCCCAGCTTTTTTATCTACTTATGTTTTGAAGCCTTTGGGTTTTTATTCCAAATACATCCTATCATCAGAAACTTACAGCAAGCTTTTATTCCTGCATTACTTTTATAATTCATAATTTAATTTAAGAAATAAGAATATACGAGGGAGGGAGAATGATTCCCCGTGATCCATTAGCTGAGGCAAATCAATGTGACTATCTGAGCATTCGGGCTCCAGGCTTTTAGAAGGGGATTTGTTTTGAATATGTAGTGAGAGACGCTTTGCAACAGGACTTGGCTAAGTGCTCTCTGGCCGCTGGACTCCACTCCACGGGAGCTTTTAAACTTCAGTCCTCTTCTGTCCCTGTAGCTGGTCTCCTTCAGAAGTTAGTCTCACAGACTTGGGTGCGGGAGGAGTCCTGGGAAACAAAACAGCCTGGAAGAGATTAGAAGGACAGAGTGCCCTGGAACCTGCTTTACCTACTTGGCAGAAACTGCGGGGGTGGGGGGGGGGTGGGGGGGGTGGGGGGGTGGGGTGGGAAGCCTTCCCACCTCACCACTGCCGGTGGGGAGAGGGTGGGGGAAGCACCACAGGAGTCCATCCATCTGTCCCACCCTTTGGATGTCATGGTTCTGGGACTGTAAGCACCCCAAGACCTGGGCGCTTCTATTAGGCTCCTGTCTCCAATTTCCTTTATTATTATTACCAGTATTAGTACTAGTAAAATACTAAATAACATTATTATTTATTGGTAGTAGTACAATTAAGCCTTAAAATTACCCTCCTGCACCCCTAGATGCAGAGTCTCAAGTCTAAGTCCCTCCCGCTTGCTGAGAAGCGCAGTCGCAGTCTGTAACAGGGCTGGGGCAGTGAGCCTCTCCCCCTCAGTCAGACTCCACACATTGTTCATCCTCCTTCCCAACTTGGATGGATTCAAATTCACCATGGAAACTCACCTCTGGGCCCTCGTCTGTGCCTATGTTTCCAGAGAGGGTTAACAGAGTAGGCAAGACCCAATCTGAATGTGAGCGGTGCCACCCCACGGCCTGGGGAGAAAGCAAGCCAGGGCATCAACAGCTGTCTCGCTTTGCTTTCTGACCGGGAGGAGGGGGGCCCGCGGGGGGGGGGGTAGGGACGGGGCAAGGGGCGCTCAGGCTCCTGCCGGCATCAACAGCTGTCTCGCTTTGCTTTCTGACCGGGAGGAGGGGGGCCCGCGGGGGGGGGGTAGGGACGGGGCAAGGGGCGCTCAGGCTCCTGCCGGCACATGGTCCCTTTCTATCAAGATCAACAGTACTAGTCAACTGTGAGCTAAAATAAACCCTTCCTTCCTGGCGTTGCTTTTATCAGTTATTCGGTAGAGCAAAGAGGAAAGGAAGTCATGCGCCCACCCATCTGTTGAGGGCTGGGTAGCCTGGGAGGCCCTAGTCATAGCTGGAAGGTGGAGGCTTTTCCCTAGAGAGGTAAACGCAGTTCCAGGCAGGCCAGGCTGTCCTGGGGGAGCCACGCTGGATGAAGTCATGTTTTGATGGTGGCCCTCGGGAGATGCTCTTGGGATGGTTAAACAGGCAGGAGGTAAACACACGCCAGGGTGACAGAATCAGGCCCCTGTGCTGACGCTTTAATTGTAAACCCAACAGAATGACAACAGGACAGATTGGGGGATATATGGGGGTGGGGGGTGGGGACGACTCTCTTTACCCACAGCCTCCATGACGCCCCTCTCTTAGGCCCGGTTCTTCTAGGGAGGGCTGGTTCATTTTTCTCGCATCGTGAATACAGTCTCACTGTAGCAAACTGGGAAAACGCAAAAGCGCAGGGAAGAGACCGACCCTTTCCCCACTTCCGGGGCAGGGCGGCCTCACACTCAGCCTTCAGCTCCTCCCACCGGCCCCGCTCATCGCGGCCGTGCACTTTTGTTTACTCAAGCTACTTCCTGCTGCAGTCCTAAATCCCACGAGAACCCGAGCCTGGTCTGCTGTTTGCCAAGAGCACATAGTAGGCGCTTTGTTGCATGGTGGATGGATGCGTGGACCGTTGTGCTGAGGCGTGATCACACGGTTCCTGCCTTTTTGCATGTTAACTACTCCTCTTCTTTCCTTTTCCCTCACCCGTCTCCTCCTCTTCCCTCTCTTCCTTCCTGTGCTGGCTACTTTAATGTCAACTTGACAACAAGCTAGAATCATTTTGGAAGAAGGAACCACAGTTGAGAAAATGCCTCCATAAGGCTGGGTTGTAGGCATTCCTGTAGGTCTCTTTCTTTAACTAGTGACTGACAGGGGGGGGGGGGGTTGTTGCCCACCGCCCACCCATTGTGGGCGGGGCTATCCTTGGGCTGGCGGTCCTGGGCTCTATACACCAGCAGGCTGTGCAAGCCATGAGAACAGGCCAGTAAGCAGCACCCCTCCATGGCCTCTGCATCAGCTCCTGCCTCCAAGTTCCTGCCCTACTTTAGTTCCTGCCCTCACTGCTTTCGATGATGAACTGTTGTATGGAACCATGAGTGAAATAAACCCTTCCGTTCTGTCTTGGTCACTGTTCTATTGCTGTGAAGAGACACCATGTCCAAAGCAACACTTATAAAATAAAATAAAGAATTTAACTAGGGGGCTGGCTTTACAGTTTCAGAGGGTTGGTCCGTTATCACTGTGGGAGGGGCATGGCTGGAGCATGGCAGCACTCATGGTGCTGGTGCTGGAGTGGCAGCTGAGAGGCACCACCTGATCTGCAGGCAGAGAGAGGGAGAAGGCGCCTGTCATGGCTGCAAAGCCCATCCTCAGTGGCACTCTTCTTCCAACAAAGCCACGCCTTCTCCAAGAAGGCCACACCTCCCAATCCTTCTAATCCTTTAAAACAGTGTCACTCCCTGGTGGCTAAGCAGTCAACTACTTGAGGCTATGAAGGCCATTTAAAAAAATATATTTATTTATTATTATGTATACAGTATTCTGCCTCATTATAGATGGTTGTAAGCCGCCATGTGGTTGCTGGGAATTGAACTCAGGACCTCAGGACGAGCAGGCAGTGCTCTGAACCTCTGAGCCATCTCTCCAGCCCCCAATGAAAGCCATTCTTATTCAAACCACTGCACCTCCCCAAGTGGCTTTTGGGGGATGGTGTTTCATCATAGCAAATTGTAGCCTTAACCAAGATATTTTCTACAGTATCTCCCTAGGTAATCAAACTGGCCTCAAACTTGCAGTCCTCTTGTCTTAGCCTCCCATTTGCTGGGATTACAGGTGTACACTGCTTTACCTAGTTTTCTACACTAACTCTTTTTTGGTAATTTGTTATATTTATTTCCCACATGACTGTCATTTTGGTGTTTTTTACATTATTATTATTTTTATTGTTGTTGTTATTGTTGTTGTTGTTGTTATTATTATTATTATTATTATTTTAATATGTGTTATATGATATGCATGTGGGCATGTGCGCCACAGTGCACCTCTGGAGGTCAGAGGACAATGGTGTGGAGGCAATTAGTTTTCTTGTCACCTCTTTGTAGGTCTCGGTTTGACAGGCTAGTGTGGTACGTGCTGAGCCATACAGTCACCTGAAATATCACTGGGTTCTTCACCTCAGGTGAGATGAGGCTGAGGGCAGGGCCAGGATGCTAGCTTAGGTTCCGGATAGACAAGAGGGCACAGAGAACTGTCAGATGCTACCAAGAACTCCACTGAGAGGAAGGACCCTTGTGGGGCCTCCATCCTTGTGCCCTAGTGGTTTGCCTGCCCTGTGGGACCTTTGTCTCTGGGCCCTGACAGTTCTGGACACACATCACAGAGGACCACTGGACTTGCTAGAAATCTCACAGCTGGTCAGCCATGGCTGCAGTAATAAGGCTACAGCTTAGGGAAAACATCCAACCAGAAATCTAGGTTGTGTTTTTAATGAGGCTTTCAATTACAAAGGAACTGGGAAGCCGTTTCAGAGAGCTAAGTGCCCTCTGCCTTAGTCTGGGCTGATGAGGAAATGCGTTTCATCAGACTGACCTCGGCGGCCAGGGCTGGCCAGCTGCTTCATTAACTGGGGCAGAGTTCCCAGGGACTTTAAGATGGGCCACTCCTTGTTCTTGTATGTATGACCCATGAAGACGAGGGGTCTCGCTGTCTGGTATAGCTCGTCTGAACTGCAAAGCTCTGTAAAACCCAGGCAACCGTGAAAACGTGCAATTAAGGCAGGGAGGGCCGAAGTCGCTCATTTATAGACTTTCTCCACTTCATTCAAACCAAATATTAATTATGTTGCCAATTCAAGCCCTTGGTCTTCATTCTTTCGAGACTACAAATTTCTCAGGGGCTTCAGAGATGGCCACTGAAATGGCCAGGCCCCACCAAGAGGCGACCGTGATCCAACAGAGAGCGCCTGACAGGTCAGGGCCTGGAGGTGGCTTAGCAACGTCGTTGGCCTTGCAGAAGGCCAAGTGTACGTGTGTAAGTGTTTTGTCTGCATGCACGTATTTGCACGACATGCATGTCTAGTGCCTGTAAAGGGTAGAAGAAGATATCAGATCCCCTGGAACTGGACCTATGGATGCTTGAAACACAACCCGGGTCCTCTGCAAGAACTGCAAGTGCTCATAACTGCTGAGCCGTCTCTCCAGCCTCCAGATACATAGATAGATAGACAGACAGACAGATAAATAGATATAAGAAAACCCTGCACGTGTAGGTCTTTCAGCCCCGTAAGTTTGCCTTCTTTCCCTGTCAGCTCCAATGCGGACTATCTCCTTTCCGGCCACCCACAGCCTGAGCTGTACCTGGGCTAGATTTAATGCTTTAGGCCACAGAACCACTTTGTTTCATCTTTTGGTTCTGGTTGTTGAGCTCTGGGCTTTATACAGGCTGGGCACAGTCTTTTGCAATGGGTTATATGCCAACCCAGTCTGTTTTCTGTTTTGTTTTTTTAATTTTTAATTTTCTTTTAGATAAGGTCTTCCACCCTCCTGAGGGCTGGGATTCCAGGATTGTGCCACCAAATCCCAGTGCCCAACTTTAACGAGAAGCCTTGGCGTTCTCATCCCTGGATTCCTGCTCATGTTCTGAGCATCTTGGAGCTCAGTCCTGACCCAATCAGGGGCCCCAAATGGTCCATTTGCATCAAGGGCAGAGTCCTGCCTGCCCGAGGGAGTCCCCAAGGAGCTTGTGACGCAGCAGGTAAGCCCCAGAGTCCTCTGCCCTGCCTCTCTGGCCCAGAGGCTTCTCTCCAGACAGATGATGGGGAAGCCGGCCCTGGAGGCTCATCCTCTGGTAGACACTCGGTCCTGAGGGGACGGGGTCTCCTTGGAGTCTTCTCCCAGATGGAAGGAGGGATTCAGTGAGCGCCCAGGATAGAGGCATGGCAGGAGCGCCCAGGATAGAGGCATGGCAGGGACTGTGGTTGGAGAGCAGAGGTGAAACAGTCCTTCCTATTGCACAAGCTGATGCCATTCCACACAGAAGCTCTGATTTTCTTTATTTTTATTTTTTACATTTATCAATTTATGTGTGTGGTGGTGGTGGTAGTGTGTGTGTGTGTGTGTGTGCACATGCATGCATGCGTACATGCACATTTGGGTGAATGTGGCATGTACTTGCCATGTTGTACATGTAGAGGTCAGAGGACAACTTGTGAGGCTCAGTTTTCTTCCACTCTGTAGGTGCTAGGGGTCAGACCCAGGGCATCAGCTTCGGCGAGCCCCATGACTCACTGAGCGATCTTCCTGGCTCCCTAATTTTCTTTGAGAGTCACATACATCAGGGGTGGGTGGTGGCACATGCCTTTAATACCAGGACTCAGAAGGCAGAGACAAGAGGATCTCTATGAGTTCGAGGCCAGTGTAGTTTCCATAGTGAGTTTCAGATCAGTTAAGACTAGAGAAAGAGACCTTGTCTCAAAAAACCAGAGAGAGAGAGAGAGAGAGAGAGAGAGAGAGAGAGAGAGAGAGAAGCTTTTTTTTGGTGAGGGCAGGTATTGAGACAGGGTTTCTTTTGTGTAGCCCTGGATGTTCTGGAACTAGCTCTGTAGACCAGGCTGGCCTCGAACTCAGAGATCCAGATGCCTCTGCCTCCTGAGCGCTGGCATTAAAGGTGTGCGCCACCACCGCCCAGCCGAGACAAGGAACTTTTCATGAGAATCTACTATATACTATATACGTTCACAAATCTTTCATTTGAGCCTCATGATTCTGCATTTTATTTATCTTTCTTTCTTTTATTTTATTTTATTATTTTTTTTGTGTAAGACAAGATTTCTCTGTCCTGGACTTGCTTTGTAGACCAGGCTGGCCTCAAACTCACGTTGATCCGTCTACCTCTGCCTCCCAAGTACTGGGATTAAAGGAGTGTCCCACCATGCCCAGCATGTATTATATTTCTTTATATTTTAAAATATTCAAAATGTTTATTTGTTATTAGCATTGTATATGCACACGCACGCACGCACACACACCCACACACACACACTGGCCTGAGGGTGGAGGTGAGAGGACATCTTTTTGGGAGTTGGTTCCTTTCCACCTTGTTGAGGGCAGGGTCTGGTCTCTCTTGTTCCTGTCACTTTACATATGCATGGGGATATTTCTGTCCTTACTTCTCATCCTCCAGTGGAAGGTTTGGTGTAAGAGTTGCAATGCCACAAAATAGTTCCCCTCCAAACCCCCCAGATTTTGAACTCAGGTCATCCAGTTTGTGTGGCAAGTGCTTTTATCTCCTGAAAAAACTTCTAATTAATTTAACTAATTTATTTATTCTTATCGCTTTTTGCATCATTCAGATTGAATCCAGGGCCCATGCAAAGCAAGCACTCTGCAACGGGTTCTATTTTATTTTATCTATTTTGAGAAAGAGTTTCACTCTGTGTAGCCCTGACTGTCCTCCTGGAACTATGTAGACCCGGCTGGCCTTGATTCACAGAAATCTGTCTGCCTCTGCCTCCCGAATGCTGGAATCAAAGACGTGCGCTCTCACGCCAGGTCCCAGGACCCGCGCGGGCTTTCAGCTCGTCCACGTCATTACCAGCACTTGTTGCCTGTTTCTTTTGAGAGCAGCCTTCCCAATGAGTGTGGGTTCTAAGCACAAGGTTTGATGTCAATTGTCCCCAGTGACAGGCAGGACACTAAGGGACTGGACATGGACAGCCAGCCAACTCCGCCAAGGAAAGCCAATGACTCGGTAACGAGATCGAAGGAAATGAGGAGAAATAACCATGTATGTAGACCCTAAGTGGTCAAATCGCGGAGGGCTTGCTCTTCCCGCTTTGTCTATTCGGGCGGATACAGCAGCAGCCTCTAGGGATCTAAAATGTATCTAAAACTGCAAAGGACCAAAAAGTAGCTCAAACAACCCCGAGGGAGATGCCCATGTCTGCAAGATTTATGCCCCCGCTTGTCAAGATGCATCGTCAAACTTAAGGAATTATGATTGTGTGGCACTGACTCATGAACAGACCTAACCAGAGCAGTGGGGAAGATGGAACCATCTGGAAGGAGACCCACAGACAGTGACTGGATTCGCAGCAGGGCGCAGCCCAGTGCAGTGAGGACAAAGAGGGCTCTCAGGTAGCAAAGTGAATCTTGCCTCCTGCCAATTGATTAACGCACACCGTCTTTCTGTGCAGTGAATATTCAATTTGAGTTCACTATGTAGCCCAGGCTATCCTTGAACTCAAGACAAGCCTGCCTCTGTCTCCCAGGTGCTGGGATTACAAATACGCACCATTACCTCTGGCTTTCTGGTCTGCCTTAAAAGGGGGGGGGCATGCTCATCTCTTCATTTTGGGGGGTCCTTCTCCTTGGCTTTTGTCATATATGCTCAAGTTCAAAAAATAGCTAAACGTTCACCAGTAAACTGGAGCGCGCCCCTGAGGCTAATTCATAAAACACACAGAAAGAAAAGTACGAGGCTGTGCACTTAGCCGAGGAGCGCATGCGCAGAAAGCTCTGCTTTCGGGATTTTTCTTTTAAAAAGGAAAAGCCAGTGTGGCTCAATTATTTATAACGGGCTAAGACTTGGCAACCATAGTTTAAAAGTCGGGGCTTGTAGATTTGAAAAATTAATCGGGCTTAGCCATCTGCAGAAGGAACTCAGTGCGGCTTTTGCAAAGCACCATGCAGATGAAGACTTAATGGCTCGGAAAGTTGTGGGCGCCAAGTTATAGGAAGAAACTGGCCACCTGGCCGTGTGCCGCCGGGGGGGCGGGGGGTCTGTGTCAGAGAACTCACCTGGCATGTGAGTTACAATCCTGAAAAGAAAGAGAGGGCAAGCGAAGGAAGGGGCATGAAGGGACGGGGAAAGGGTTTGTTTATTTATTTGTTTGTTTGTTTGTTTATTTTTTTATGATACATTTTTATGATACATGATCTGGTTTTGTGGAAGAAAGACACGGCCTGGAGAGATGGCTCAAAAGTTAAGAGCACTGACTGTTGCCAGGCAGTGGTGGCATACGTCTTTTTCTTTCTTTTTTTTTGTTTTTGTTTTTGTTTTTGTTTTCTGAGACAGGGTTTTTTTGTGTGCCCTTGTGCTACATGTCTTTAACCCTGAGTTGGAGGCCAGTTTAGCCTCCAGAGCTAGTTTCAGGACAGCCAGGGCTACACAGAGAAACCCTGTCTTGAAAAAACAAAGAGCAGTGGTTGCTCTTCCAGAGGAATCAGTTTGATTCCCAGCACTCACATGAAACTCATACACAAATGTAACCCCAGGTTCAGGGGAGTCCAACACCTCTCTTCCGGCCTCTTAGGGCACCAAGCATGCACATGGTGTACGGACATACGCAAATGCCCATATACATAAAATGTATGCGTTACATAAATGTAAAAAGGTGATTATAGCCATTACAAAATGTTGGCAAGTCAGTCTTTGCTTTGTTCTTGTATTTTTCTATTCAGTGCATGTATTCTGCCATGAATAAACATTATTATTATTATTATTATTATTATTATTATTATTTATTTATTTATTTATTTGGTGAGGAAAAATGTAAATTTAAAATAGTCAGGAGCTGATCAGTGGCATGGTCTATAAGAGCATGCCATTTTCAACAGATTACAGGGAGTGTTCGGCTGGGGTTAGTGTCGTCCTCGAAGGCATACAGTGCTGCCTCAGAACTAGAAGCTTCTTTGAGGAAAATGCTTCCTCAGAGTTAAAGATGAGCTTGACAGAATTCCCTAGGGAACTGCGGATGTAGCTCAGTTGGTAGGCCCAGGGGTCAAGTCTCAGTACAGCATAAACTGGGCGTGGTGGGGCACACCTGTAATCCCGGCACCAGGAGGCAGTGGCCGCAGGATCAAAAGCCAAGGTTTCATCAAGGTTTCGTGGTGAGTTCCAAGCCAGCTTGGGCTCCACGAAAGCCTGTCTCAAGGAAAAAAAAAAAAAAAAAGGACTCAGCCTAGAAGATGAATTTTAATTTATGTGAAATTTTTATGAACTAATTAACTAATAGAGTAGATCAAAGAGCAGAGCCAGAATAGAGTCAGAAAGAGAATTTAGAGAAAAAAGAACATTGCTTTGCTTTTCTAGCGCCCCTCCTCTCTCTATTATTATTATTATTATTATTATTATTATTATTATTATTATTATTATTATTATTGTGTTTTCAAGACAGGTTTTCTCTGTGTAGCCCTGGCTGTCCTGGATTTGTTTTGTAGACCAGGCCTTGAACTCACAGAGATCCGCCTGCCTCTGCCTCTGCCTCCTGAATGCTGCTCCTTTGTTTTCTTAAAAGACCTTGGACGAGGTGCTTGCCTATTCTGAGTCTCCCATACCATCCAGGTCAGTCCCCTCTGCAACAAGCCCCAGGCAACAAGCAGAAGGAAAATAATCCAACCTTTTGTTTTATTTTATTGTTTTTTTTCAAGTCAAAGCAAAGTGGGGTCTCTGAGATGTCAGAGGTTATCCTCAGCAGGGACAGGCCAGGACACCGCAACACTGGAACAGCACCCCCTCAGAATAAATACCACGTCCTGCTTAGAGGAATCCTAGCCCAGACATCTGCCAACTGTGCGGCACATAAATGATTGAAAACAATCGGATGCGAGATGGTCACGGTTCCATTAACTGCTCGGCGCTCCCATTTCTTACCAGGGAGGAGTTTCTGAAACGCTCTTGGCTAAGCAGGCAGCTTCTATACATCCATTAAGAGACACGCCTTCAATACTGATGTTTGCAAAAAGCAGCCTATTTCTTTTTATAAAAATATAATTTAGGGAGAGGGGGGAGGAGGGACGGAGGGAGGGAGAGAGGGAAGGACAGAGGGAGGGAAGGACGGGGCAGAGAGAGAGAGAGAGAGAGAGAGAGAGAGAGAGACAGAGAGAGAGAGAGAGAGAGAGAGAGAGAGAGAGAGAGAGAGAGAGAGAGAGAGAGAGAGAGAGAGAGAGAGCGCTCAGTGGTTAAGAGCACTTACTGCTCTTGCGCTGGACCTGAACTCAGTTCCCAGTAGCCAGATGGTCGCCTTCAAGCCTCTGTAACTCCAGTTCCAGGGATGACACGCCCTCTTCTGGCACCTTCAGGCACTGCAGGAACATGGTGGACATAAAATAAAATTTTAAAAAAATTTAAAGTTAAAAAATACATAATTTGGGGGTGGAGACATGGCTTAGCAGTTGAGGAGCACTGGGTGTTCTTCCAAGGGGCCGGGTCCAGTTCCCAGCACCCACATGGCTGTCTGTAACTCCACTTCCAGGGGCACACTCATATAGACATACATGCAGGCAAAACACCAATGCACAAAAATTAAAAAAATAGGTAAATTCTTTAAAAGATTACATAATTTAGATTATTAAAAATTACTATCAGAGGAGCTGGAGAGATGGCTCAGTGGTCAAGAGCACTGACTGCTCTTCCAGAGGACCCAGGTTCAATTCCTAGCACCCACATGGCAGCACACAAGTGTCTGTGGCTTCCGGATCTGACACCCTCACACAGATATACATGTAGGCAAAACACCAGTGCATATAAAATAAATAAAAAATTAAAAAAAAATACTATCAGCCAGCCAGTGGTGGCACGTGCCTTTAACCCTTGTACTCGGGAGGCAGAGGCAGGTGGATCTCTGAGTTCGAGGCCAGCCTGGTCTATTGATTATGCTCCAGCACAGCCAGGGCTACACAGAGAAACCCTGTCTCACAAACCCTCCCCAAACCAGCCAAACAAACCACAGCAAAAGCTACCTGTATTGAGTGCAGAATCAGTCTGTGACCTCCAGTCTGTCACTCTTTCCCTGTGGGCTTCTTTGAAACTCATTTTTCTTGAATATATCTTTCTCAATACCATACACATAAGACAATCTATGAACATAAGTAAACTGTTTGAACAGTCAAGCAGGTGTGGCAGCACACAGCTTTGATCCCAGCACTCAGGAGGTAGAGGCAGGGTCTCCGTGAGTTCAAGGCCAGGCTGATCTACGTACTTGAATAGTTCTTTTTTTTTTTTTTTAAACCAAAGAAAGATATGTAGGCGCTAAATAAACTCATGAAAAGCCACTCAACATCCACAGCAACTAGGGGAATGCAAACAGAGGTATTATGGGCTGTCATCATGCAGCTTACACGATGTCTCGGATTTAGGGTTAGGCTAAACACTGGTGAAGATGAGGATGAACCATGGCTCCCTGTGTGAAATGGTACAGGCTGGAGAACAGCTAGGCATTTCTTAGTCAGCATATGTGTATTACCATGACCCGGCTGTCCCACTCAAGCAGGCGTCAGAGCAAAGGAAGTCAGTGTCCATGAGCCTGTCACGGCAGCTTCCTCTGTAATGACCCCAGCCCGGGAGCAATCAGTGCAACAGCAGGTAAGAGGCTGAGAAAATCCTGTCCTATTCATACAATGGAATGCTTCTCGGCAAACCGGAAGAAGATCCATGACTGTGTGGATGACCACGAATACAGTGAAAGCCCGATTCTCCCGCCTCTGTGAGTTCGAGCCCAGCCTTGTCTACAAAGCTAGTCCAGCCAAAGCTATACAGAGAAACCCTGTCTCAAAAAAACAACCAACCAACCAACCAAACAAAAACTCTAGAAAATGCAAACTTGTAGTAACAAAAAGCAGAGTAAGAGCTACCTGGCACTGGACAGGAGAGAATTTTCAGGGGCGCAAAGACTGTTGTATCTTGGTTACGGGCGACAGCATCATGGATGCACATCACAGATCTATTGTTGTTGTTTTTTTTTAATTTATTTATTATATATATAATGTTCTGCCTGTCTGTATGCCTGCCCGCCAGAGGAGGGCATCAGGTCTCATTACAGATGGTCATGAGACACCCTGTGGGTGCTGGGAATTGAACCAGGGTCCTCTGGAAGAGCAGACAGTGCTCTTAACCTCTGAGCTATTTCCCCAGCCCCACAGATCTGTGGTTAATTTGCCAAGTTGTTAAAGTATTGCACTGGGTTAGCAAGGTGGTTCACTGGGTAAACGTGCTTGCTACTCAAGCCTGAGGGCTTGAGTTCGAGCCCCAGAGCCCACAGCGGGAGAGAAGGGACCCCTTGAAGTTGTTCTCCGATCACCACATGTGTGCTGTGGAGCACTCACCTGCACTCACACATAAACATCACACACACACACACACACACACACACACACCACCACCAACAACAAATAAATAGTACTGGTGTGTGTTTATTTAATCTCAGTTGCACCTCAACACAGCAGCCTTTTGCTTTAAGCCTGTGCGTATCTGACCCACGTTTCATCCTCCTGACTCAACAGCACAACGCAGAGATGGTTCCTAACCAATGCGTAGCTGAGACGTCACCTTCTCACCACGTTAAAACACACATTTTAACAGATGCACATCCAGCCACTTCCTCACTGACAGCCCTTTAGGGTTACCTGCATCTTTCCCTGCAGAACGAGGCTGTTTACATCTACAAGATCAAGTCTCAAGAGTGGGAACACTGGGCCAAGGCGTCCATTCATTTGTGACCTTGAAAGAGGACCTGAAACGGCTCCATTTCTCTCCCACACGCAAGCCTGACCTGTCTGAGAAGAAAGCTGTGTGCGCCTCAGTTGGCAGCGGCTGCTCTCCCACAGAGAGGCCTCCTGAGGTCGCTCTTTGCTTCCAGAGTTTCTTTGGCAACAGGGGAGTCTTGAACCAGCGGTGGAGAGTCAGGACTTCTAGAAAAGGGCAGTGAGGGGCTGGGCTGAGAGGAGGCCATCGCTAACGAGGAGGAAGGGGTGTCTGGCACTAAAATCCAAGGTGTACTGCACATTAGGGCGAGGCCATTGGATCCTTCCATTTCTTGTACTTACTGAGCACGGAGTAACGTTCCTGGGGAAAGGAAAGATGACTTAGGACAACTCTTCAAAGTCCCCAAGGGGGAGACAGAGACACATCCAGTGAATAGGACAGGATGGGACTGTTTTGTTGGGGGAGCGGGAACACAAAGAAAATCAAGAGGCATGGAGGAGGGGCAGGCCAGGGAGTTTTCTGGCAATGGCCATTCAAGTGTGTCATTATTGGTGTCTTCCAAACAATGCTCATATATTAAAATTACGTCCCCTCCGTCCCTCCCCCCCCCAACATGGTGATATTAAGAGGTGAGAGCGTTCAGGCAGTTAGGTCAGGTGGAAGGTGTCCCCACAAGCAGTATCCGTATGAGAGGGGACAGGAAGCTTGCTCTCCCTGCCGGGTGAGGGTACACTGTACACTAGCCTTCCGCATGCTGGAAGGTGGAGCCTCCTCAGAAAATGGCACTGTGGCTCTTCCGTCTTGAGATTCCTGTCCTGTAGAACTGTGCAAAATTGTTTAACCCTGTCTATGGCAATTTGTTATAATAGCTGAAAAATGAGACACAAAGGCCTTGAAATTGAGCTGAAATTCACACAACAGAAAACGAATCGTTTCTAAATGAGTGTATAATTCTCTCCCATTTATCACATGGATCCCTATTATTCCTAAGTGAAACCCAGTGCCCACTAAGCACTGGCTTCACAGGCAGGCTTGTGAAGAACACTCTGGAACCAAGGACAGTGAGATGTGCCGTCTCACAGGTGAAGACATGAGGGCATGGTGCGATGGGCAACAGGACCTGTGGCAGTGAAAAACCATACACACCCAGCTCTGTCATGATGAGCAAGGTTGGGAAGGTGGATCTGGGACTCACTTGGGGAATCTCACTCATCCCAGGAGGGAACAGTCAGCTCCCATAAGGAATCATCACCCTGTGCTTAGGGGTCTAGTGTGGACCTGATGTCTGCACAGCCCAAAGGCAACCAGTTTCAAAGAGAACATGGAGTGTGCCTCTGAGACAGACAGATGCTGGGGTTAAGACTGGGAGGAAGGGATAGAGGGACCTGAGGGGACAAGAACTCCACAAAAGACCAATAAGAGTCAACCAATGGGCTGGGCGGTGGTGGCACACGCCTTTCATCCCAGCACTCGGGAGGCAGAGGCAGGCAGGATCGCTGTGAGTTCGAGGCCAGCCTGGTCTACGAAGCGAGTCCAGGGCAGCCAAGGCCACACAGAGAAACCCTGTCTCGAAAAAACAAAAACAAACAAACAAAGTCAACTAACCCAGGTCCATGGGAGCATGGGCTGGATGTAGACTCGCTACACATACGTAGCTGATTGGCAGCTTGGTCTTTATATGGGTCCCCTAGCAAGTGGAGGCAGGGCTGTCTGTGATATGGACTCTGTTACCTGCTCCTGGATCCCTTCCCCTTATCTGGGCTGCCTTGTCTGGCCTCAGTGGAAGAGGATGCTCTTAGTTCTGATGTGACTTGATGTGCAGGGTGGGTTGGTAAAGGTGGGCCTCCCCTCCTCTGAGGAGGAGGGGAGGGGAGAAAGGGGGAAGAGAGTGGGAGGGTGGGGCCGGGAGGAAAGGAGTGAGGGGGCTGCAATTGGGATGTAAATTGAATAAATAAATTCTTAAAAATCCTCATAGCCCGGCTTCTTGAGAGCCAAATTCTATGCTAAGGAGCTATTAGAAGACTACAACGCCATAAGAGCAGCTCACAGAAGGCGTCCAGGAAAAATAATACAGGAGTAGATGAGTCCTGTCTCAGGGCCTGGCACTTATCCCATCAGACTACGGCTAGACAGAGGGCAGAGACTCCGCTGAGGCGGGGGTTCCCTGGCAGCCAGGTGCAGTGGCTAAAGAAGCAATGGGCATGGCTAATGCCATAGCTCTAACACAACGCCTTCTGCCCCAGGAGCCAGCCTGAGTACCAAAGCCAGCAGGGGCAAGAGGCAGGGCCTCATTCTTTTTGGCTGTGGGCACAGCCAAAAAGCATGAGCCAGCTCCAGTGAATTCATGGTGGCAGGTGTGTGTGTGTGTGTGTGTGTGTGTGTGTGTGTGTGTGTGTGTGTGTGTGTTGTATACTTCTGAGTTCTCCTGACGCTAGCAGCAAGGTTATCTGTAACTTTATTATTCAGTTACTGCTGCACTGTCTGTGTCACTTTACTAACACCTATCCTCTGGGATAGGTTTTCTTGTTTTTGTTGGTTTTTTCTTTGTTTTTGAGGAAGTTCTGGTATATCGGTCGTAGCATAACGCTAACTTTTGAGGGTGTTGCAGATTTGAAAACTCTTTGGAGACACATGTGCATCTACCAGAAGAAGCTAGCATGGGCTGTTGGTTCACAAAGGTGCAAAAAAAAAAAAAAAAAAAAAAAAAAAAAAAAAAAAAAGGGCAGGTGGTGCTGTGATGGGATTCTTGGGAGCTTTATGGTTGTGTGAAGTGTAAGTGATCACCCCCACCCCAGGTGACTGGGAGAATCCTGCAGTGCTGGCTGTGGAGAAGGGTATCTCGTAAGAGTGGAAACAGATGCTCCCAGAAGCCCTGAGGCTGTTAAGAATCCCAGTGCTTGGGGTGAGTGACCTCCCAAAGAGATATTTTAAAAACAGGGCTCCTTAAAAAAAAAAAAAAAAAAAAAAAAGATTTGGGGCTGTAGGGATGGCTCAGAGGTTAAGAGTATTGGCTGTTCTTCCAGAGGTCCTGAGTTCAATTCCCAGCAACCACATGGTGATTCCCAACCATCTATAAGGAGATCTGGTGCCCTCTTCTGGCCTGCAGGCACACATGTGGGCAGAATACTGTATAAACAATAAATACATCTTTAAAAATGAAAGAATTTATGTTTATGAATGTTTTACTTGTATGTATGTATATGTACCCTGTACGTGCAATGGAAGAGGGCTTTGGACACCCTGGAACTAGTTAGCATGGTGAGCTGCTGTGTAGGTGCTGGGAAGTGAACCTGGATCCTCTGGAAGGGTGGCCAGTGCTCCTAACTGTTGAACCATCTCTCCAGCCCCTCCCCCAGGGATTTTGGCCCCTAAAACAACAAAGGCTAACTGGATGATAAGCCCCACATTGCTGAAGACATTACCATATTTTCATTGCAGGACTTGGAGAAATAAAGTTTAAGATGGGGCTGCTGTGAGCTCGCTCCTGTAGGACCAGAAATTACTACTAAGGATGCCGCACAGAATTAAAGTCCAAATTCCTACTCTGCTGTGGATCCTGTTTGCTTTACACTGAAAGCACCAGGCAAGCAGCACAGTAATGGCTCAAGTGGTAGGGACACAACCAACCAACCTTCTGATTGGATATGAGGCCCCATGCACATTGGGAAAGCCACCTCTGGTACTGGGACCGGAGACAAAGCCTGTGACTGGGTAAGGCATAGGCTCCAGTGGAGAAGTTATTGCTATTGCTTGGTTAAGTCATGTAAGGTGTATTCCCACGTTTGTATTTACAATCACAGGTTAATACTGTAGCTGTACCCCATGTTTTTCTTTTTTGGTTTTTCAAGACAGGGTTTTTCAGTCGGGCGTGGTGGCTCACGCCTTTAATCCCAGCACTCAGGGGGCAGAGGCAGGTAGATTGATGTGAGTTCCAGGCCAGCCTGGTCTACAAACTGAGTCCAGGACAGCCAGGGCTACACAGAGAAACCCTGTGTCAAAAAACAAAAACAAAAAAGACCACTGTGCTTGGCTCCTACCTTTCTATTTAGCTGCTTTCAAGGCTCAGGACCCCTTGCAGAGACTGGACATAGTTTAAGATCAAGATGAGTTTGTCTGGCGTAGTGGTTCTCAACCATGACCCTTTAATACAGTGCCGTGACCGGTTTGATGCAGCTCTTCATGTCGTGGTGATCCTCAACCACACACTTATTTTCAGTGCTACTTCATATCTGCATTTCCGCTACTGTCATGAACGGTAATGTTAGTACTCTGTGTTTTCCGGTGATCTTAGGTGACCCCTGTGAAAGGACTGCTTAACCCTCAATGGGGTCTCAACTCACAGGCTACGGCCATCCTTTGAACCAAACTGCCACTGCCTTCAGGAGTTTACCTGGGCCTGCTCACAAAAGTTCAACACAGCTGGGCTTGACTGGTGGCGGTCCCTCTTAGAAGGGAGGAGGAGGAGGAGGAGGAGGAGAAGGAGGAGGAGGAGGAGGAGGTTTGTTCTCCTGGCTAAGAAAGTTGTCCTGAGCGTCCAGCAATAGGCTTGCTACTTTCTAGCCATCTCTTGCTGTGAGAGCAGGGTGCACAGGGCAGAGCTCAGGGCCTTTTGTGACAAAAGAGCGAAGCAAGTGGCAACAGTAGCAGCCGTCAGAGGGCTCACCTCCAGAAAGGCTTGGTGCTGGCGAAGACAGACAGACGGATGGATGGCAGCAAGAGAGAGTGCAGGCGGGGGATTGGGGGGGGGGGGGCGAGGGAAGCTATGCTCTGAGCAAGTAACTGAGTAGTCCACCACTCAGAAGCAAATGTAACTTATAATGTGGTTAACAGCGTGCCACCGAATCCAGCTCTAATTACTTTTAAGCAAAGTCAACAATTTTTTTCATATTTTCCTTATTAATCAGGCAGCTAGAGTTAAAAGGTTTTGTGAAACTAGTGTTAAGATTTGACATCAAGAGGCGGGCGAGGTGGCACACGCCTTTAATCCCAGGAGGCAGAGGCAGGTGGATCTCTGTGAGTTCGAGGCCAGCCTGGTCTACAAAGTGAGTCCAGGACAGCCAAGGCTATACAGAGAAACCCTGTCTTGAAAAATCAAGAAAAGAAAAGAAAAAAAAAAAAAAAAAAAAAGACATTAAAGAGCTCTCAAGCTGGGGACATGTGCAAACCCCTGGGTTCCACCCACAGCTGGGAAAACCAGCCCTCAAGACCCAAATCCTCTCACCAGCCAGCAACTGAGCAAAGCTCGGGTTTTGTTTCCTATCTATGAAATGAAAAGGCCACACCCACAGGAAGGTGCTGGTTTGTTTGTGTTTACATGGGAGTGTGCACACAGTGGGTCGTGGGTCAGGATCTCCAAAGAGGAGGCAGGTGGCACTTGAGAAGCCATGTTGGCAGACTGGAGGGAATGGCTGCAGTGCAGAGGCAGGAGGAACACCACGGTCAGAGAGGACGGAGTGGCGTGTGGGCTGCTGTGGGGAGCAGGGTGTCCTCTGGTCAGTCCTGCAGTTACTTAACTAGTACTGAAGACAGCACCAGTGCACTTTGCAAGGCTGAGTGTCCTCTACATGGACTGCATATATTACACTGTTAGTGATTTTTGAGGTGCTGGGCTCAAAGCTCAGCAAGTGCTCTACACTGGGCTATCGGCAGCCCTGGCAGTGTTAGCGTAAATGAAGAGATAGAAAACCTGAATAAAAACGTCTGGCTCAGGGCCTAGGAAATGATGTATTTCCGTTTTCTGTTTGTTTTTGTTTGGGATAGAGTCTCTCCCTATCCCCCCCTCACTCCCTGACCCCCCCCCCCTTTCTTTTCGAGACAGGGTTTCTCTGTGTAGCCGTGACTGTCCTGCACTCACTTTGTAGACCAGGCTGGCCTCGCACTCACAATGATCCGCCTGCCTCCGCCTCCCAAGTGCTGGGATTAAAAGTGTGCGCCACCACCGCCTAGCTCCATTTTCTGAAGAATCAAGTTCAAAAAGCCATTTAAGAAGTATGAGGACATAGTTTCTGACTCTAATACACATTTTAGACTTTCATCATAACCCCTGACATTTTATGATATTCTCACTTATTTTTTAAAAAGTGTATGGGGGCTGGAGAGATGGCTCAGAGGTTAAGAGCACTGACTGCTTTTCCAGGGGTCCCGAGTTCAATTCCCAGCAACCACATGGTGGCTCACAACCATCTATAATGAGGTCTAGCACCCCCTTCTGGCAGGCAGGCACACACACAGGCAGAATTGTATACATAATAAACAAATCTTTTTTTAAAAAAGCGTATGGGTTCTTTAGCTGCATGTATGTTTGCACCCAGAGTATGCCTGTTACCCAGAGGCCAGAAGAGGGCATGACACAGTTGTGAGCTGCCATGTGGGTGCTGGGAATTGAACCTAGGTTCTCTGGAAGAGCAGCCAGTGCTCTTAACCACTGAGCCATTTCTTCAGCCCCTCTCCTTAATCTTGAGGCCAAACATCACCCATCTATTCTTACAAAGGCTTGGAGCATCCTGAGAGGTCTTTGTAGCAGTGACATCACAATCCTAGAAGGCTCAAGGTTATCTCGCCAGTACAGATAACCACAGGCATGTCTATTTAGATACTTAATTTATTAAATTATATAACAAAGTTTCTTCTATACAGTCAGAAAATGCACATTTAGATGAGAACAAAATTAAGTACAAATACAATAATATTGGTTCCAAGAAGCTATTTTAAAAGCAAAAAATTAGAAAGTGCATTTGGAAAATTGATTTTAAAAAAATCTGTAATTGGCATTTGTCATGAGGAATTGTCTCCCATCCGAATAAAGTATGATCAGAACTGATTCTCCCCTGATCTCTAAAAGCTACTAGAATGTGGTACAAATATTTTGGTACTACAATTTTAGATCTGAAGAGTGAGGGGTGGGGAGACCTTTTAAGACATGGCTCAGCCTCCCCAGCTTCTCATGCTTAGACCTTGCTGCTTGTCCCAGATCACCCCCGAGAAAGGGGCATGCGGGCACACAGAGGAACCAAAGAGTTTGAGACCACAGTGGGAAATCTTATGTCTTTTTGGAGACTAGACCAAATAATGACTCCTACTGTAAAAGAAGCATGGTGTACATTCGTTCATTTGAGTAGGTATGTTTGCTGTCACATTTGCCACAGATGACTTGGGCATGGCCATTTGTCCCAGCAACTTAATATAACAAGTCGAAAACTCAATGAATTTCCAAGAATCGTATGTAGACAATGAAAAAAGACACTTCATCTCGGAAGCCACTCCCTCAGGCTGAGATCATCAGCAGTGAGACACGACAGTAACGGTGGGTGTGAAGTCAGGGTGCCTCACCTCCACAGGACCCATGGTCACTGTCAGGAGACCAGCGAGCATGCTTTCCATTCACACATCCACAGCCAATGTGGAAGCACGCACTCAGGTAATGTCTGGTCCCAGGTACGAAAGTGTCCTCGAGAGCAGCTCTTCCCCACCTGTCTGCATCTTGTAAGATCCCACATCTGATCTGAGTACCAAGAAGAAGCAAAAAGTAAATGTTGGTATCAGGGAGAAGGGAAAAACAAAAGGTGGCATCGTCACAGAACAGCTGCCAGCCAGGTAACCCACCGACCACACTTGTGGAGCTCAGGGACAAGGAACTGCCCATCTACTAAGTCCCTGCTGCACCAAGGACAGATGGTGGACATTGCTGCTTGGAGCCAGGCTCGGTGGTCTGCATAGGTAGCAGTCCACGGTTTTCAGGGGGCTGAGGCAGGAGCTCAGGGCCGGCCAGGGATAAACAGTGAGATGCTCTCAAGACAAAACTTTGGAATTACCTGCTGTTTCCATTTTTCATACCTTTTAATGAAGTGGTGGTGGGGGGTTTGAATGATTACTAACAATATTTTTTAAAGGTGTTCTGTAAAAAACAATGGCTAAGGGAACAAATATTTCTTAAGACACATTTCATTGGGAGCACAAATCAAAAAACCCTCACTACAGGCTCTGACCAGAAATTCTTAACTGCCAACTCTTAAGCCTGAAAACTAGGTGTGTAAGGATAGCTCAAAATGGGAGAAACAAACTTGAAAAAAGTTGAATGTCATCAGAAAGAAGTTCCGATTGGCAACTCAGGGTCCTATACAGGGCGGGACCGGAAGGGGCGGCACCACCCTCCCTCTGGGGCACCACACTGGGAGGTCAGTCAGACTCCTGACCCCAGCATATACAGCTTGAAAGAACAGGTTTACTTTCAAAATGAAAAAAAAAAAAAAAATAGCATCATAATTCTACCTGTTCATCTGAGTCCAGCCTCCGGACGCAGCCCATCTGCCTTTGTGCTGTGGCCTCCGGCAGTGAACAGGCCAAGTCCTAGCTTACGATCATTCATCAGCTTTCGTGAATGAAACAAGTAGTCAAACCAGTAGAAAAGACTGGTGGTATATTTAAATAAATAACTTTATTTATGATACTTCAGATTTTATATATGCCCACTATTTAACAACCAAAGTCCCATAAAGTCTGGCTGAGGCACAAGCGCCAATCAAGGCCTTTGAAAAAAAATCAAAGGTAATAAAGTGTCAGGGAAGAGAAGTTCTGTTCTCCCAAGAGAATCTAACAAACCGAAGTCCCTGATTCTTAAGGTCCACAGGGGGAAATTTAATTTCCTTTTAAGGGTATGCCCAGTCAAGAAGCAGATTAACCCATATTTAGAAAAATAAACCCCATAATTAAGAAAAATATATCAAATACCTTTCATACCCAGAACATACTAACACCTTAACACCAGATTGACAAACCTCTCAGTCAGTCCCAGACCGAGTGTCAGTCTATCCCCGAGCACTGAGACTATCCAGCCAGCTCACTGGTACCACCCTCACACCATGGCATGGTGAAGAGCTACACTGTAATATCCTCTAACTGCCATGGACAACGTGCCAGAGTACACTCCAGTGGGGACCAGGAGCCTTCTCTCTCTCTTGGTGGGCACAGATGCTGGAGGTCCTTAAAGTATCTGCTAGTTTAGTGAGACAAGTTATCAATTTACAGATGCTGAGAAATGGCTCACTTTGAAAAGCATTACAATTCTGTCGCTGTGCAGGGAGACGTCATAGGTGCCCACGACAGTGGCACCGTGGCCTGGAGTGGGGAGGAACCTAGCAGAGGAGCGATGACTAGCTCTGCATGGGCGGAGTTCCTGGGCCATCAGGCTGCAGTTCTGAACTGTCTGCCCCAAGCTGCTTAGCACTGACCAGCGGAATGACCTGGAGGGCCACCTTCAATAACTTCTCATGTGGCTCCTGAGTGGACCTCACTGAGAACCAGTCCCCTCCCTCACTTGCTAGTACTAACCTCCACGTGATGAGGGACCACTAAGGGCAGTGACAGACACTGGCTATTTGTCAGAGTGGAAGTGCAATTTTTATCATGTAGAAGCAAATATTAACCCAATGGAAGAAATAATAAAGCAACGACCAGCTCTGTCTGCAAGGCCCGCCATTCTGCCGTGCCTGCAGCCACACAGCTGACCCAGGGCTCACAACTCAAACAGAAAAGTCACACCTGTTCTCCAGTGCTCTCCATTTCAGACAACCTCAAACATGAAGCTGGCCTATCAACTTCTTACCGAACTGGTGGGAAATGGAAGTTTTCTTGACTGCCAAAAGTTAGGGACACAGATTACAGAGTATCAGCATATGACAGCTGATTTCTCATCACAAGTGTTAAATGAAAGGACAAGAATAATTTTTATTTACATCCAGTCTTGAGGCTGAAAGCGAGCCATCTTTGGATGTAGAGAGCCTGGTGCCGTGAGCAGTCCAGCTGGGAGGCCCACTGGTCATCAGGCTTCCGGTCACTGAGACCCAGGCTCCCGGCTTCTGCCTGCTTACCTCCTAGGGAGACACAAGCGGCTGAAACCTTCTGTTGTTGTTTTTAAAATTAAAAACAGAGTATTGTGTATTAGAAAAGATAGCACAGGAAAACCGTGGCTTCTGCTCAGTCCGACCAGGTCAGAGCCACGGGCAGTTTAGAATCATCTGGCTGGCAGGCTCACGGCCGGGACAGGCGCTCTCCTTCCTGGGGTCAGGGCTGGAGGTGGTGGGCAGAGTCCTGGGCGTTCAGTGGAACGCATACAGCAGCAGCAGGATGGTACAGATGCCAATGACGCCTCCGAGGATGAGCGAGTCCCGCCGCTTCCTAAGGTTGATCCTTTGTATCAGGCTGTTGACAGCGGGAAAGCGGTCTTTGGGAAACCTTGGTTAAGGTCGTATTTGAGAGAAGCCTCTTTAATGAAAAGCCACAGAAATCACAAACAGCAAGTGCTGAGAAAGCGTGGGGAAGAGAGGAGCAACAGAAATTCCCAAACTGGGGTGAACTCAACGCACCCGGGGCATGGAAAGTGCACGAGAAGGAACAATGGAGAGAAGACAGCTGCCAGGAGTGGGCTTTGCAGGGCAAGGAGTGGCCAGGCCCTCCCACTTCCTCCTTCCCTTTCCTGTCTGTAGCCCCTCCACTCAGAGGCAGGAGTTCTGAAGACAACCTGAATCTCTGTGCCTCAGGAAGGAATCTTAGGACTCAAGTAATGGGGCACTAATGAATTATTTAAATTTTATGTTTACTTTGCAGTGGTAAGCACACTGTAGCAGGAATATGGGCTAAAGGCTGCTCTATTTGGAAAACACGAGAGACGGAAGCAGAGGCAGGTGGATCTCTGTGAGTTCAAGGCCAGCCTGGTCTACAGAGTTATAGCTCCAGGTCAGACAAGGCTACACAGAGAAAAGCTGTCTCAAAACAAACAAACAAAACAAAAAAGCATGGGGGGGGCAGGCAGGCAGACAGATACTAGGCAATTCCAATTTGGACTCTGATAACATTCCACTCATATTTTAGTTAGTATGTCAAGTCATTCACACACACTCTGCCTGTGTAGACCACAGCGGCTGCGCTGTTCCGCATTTCTGTTGATAAGACATTACATCAAGTTCAAAAGACCAATGAATGTGCAATGCCCTCCTCAACAAGCGTCGGTGTATTCTCCCTATGACTCTTCAAGGGACATATTTGCTCATGTACCACAGACTGTAATGTTGTATGAGCAGGGCTGTACAATTTCTTCAATGTCTAGAATACATGAATACACAGAACTGGCATTAGCATATTTCTGAATGGAAAAAAAAACCCGACAACTGACAGAGAAACACGGTCAGGACACAAGTATCAAATGGACAAACCTTTTATAAGTAAAAACTTCTGCGGAGAAAACTCTTCACTTTTCCTTGTCCAGTGCAGGGATAAACAACGCCTTTGGTGATATAAACTTTTAGCACCAGGGGCTAGATAAACGGCCTGAAGGGACCCTGGCCAACTCGAGCACAGCTCTGGCAGGCCTGTCCTTCTCCACTATTCCCTCTGTCTTGTTAGGCTACAAGCCTGAAGCTAGCCACCAAGGTCAGCCCCTGTCCGGCCACTTCCTCCTCCTGAGGCTGACCTCAAATGTCCAGCTATTGAAGTATTTAAGTCCAGCAATCAAAGCCCCCTTCGGCTCCCCTAATTAACATGCCTGTGCGAACACAGGCTTTCCCTTCTACCTTTATAAACTGCCGTTTCCCTATGTGTCATGTCTGTCTCCTACCTAGAGGCATCCTTTGTCCGTCCTCAGGACGAGTATCCCTGGCCCCTCTCCCTTGTCCTCTGTCTCCTGTCTGTCTCTTCCTCCCTGCCCTCTGTCCCTCTGGGGCAAATACATGTCCTTTGGTTTGAGAACTTGGTCTTAGGGTCCTGAGCTGATACTTTGCCTCTCACAGCTCAGAGGTTAAGAGTGTCTGCTGCTCTGTTAGAAGGCTTAAGTTCTGTTTCCACAACCCACACCAGGCAGTTTACCTTAACTCCAATTAAACTATCTTCTGACTATTACACGTGAGTGTGCATGAATGTGTGTGCGTGTGCATGTGCACACACACACATAGATTAGAAAATACAATAAAATTGTGGCATCAGGAAACCCTGACTTTAGTGGACACATTTTTGCTTAGGTTATCTCTGGGGACTACGCCTCTCTGGGATCTAATAATCCAGTTTGGGGGTTAGGCTGAACTCAGGCTCTGCAGACAGAAGCATTTATACTCAGTCAAACAGTCCCTCCCTTGGCCAGTAGCTAGGCTAGGAATGGGCACTGGTTTAGGCTGGGGATTTGGTGACAGCTGTTAGAAAGTTTATACCTTTTCCTATGGCCTTCAAGCTGTGTCACCGCCATCTCGGACATCATGAGGAGAGATCCTGCCTGAGAGCCAGGCTCACTCAGAGAAAAAAAGCCCTGTGATGAGAGGGAGGAGACACTGGGGAACGGCAGAGCCCTGCTGATGGTCACACTGGTACAATTCAACCCAGTCCTCATGGCTGTGCGGCAGGTGTCTCACACCACGCATTGACCTTTATGTGAGTCCTAGAGATTTAAACTCACACTGGGCAACACAGACATCACAGGGGTGGGAGGGGGAGGGAGGGGTGTGGTGTAGTGTGATCTGATTTCACGGAAAATACACTGGGTGCTGGGGATGGAAGTGTGAGGAACTGAGTCCTCAGGACTCATATGGGGTGTCAATGCACAGCGCAAGCATCTGTAACTCTGGTGCTCCTGTGGGTAGAGGGGAGGTAGGGACAGGAGAGTCCCTAGAAACTGAATGGCCAGCTGGCCTGTTGTAAGCAACGGGACAATAGAAACCCTGTCTCCAACTAGGTGGAAAGCTGGTAGTGGTGCACGCCTTCAATCCCAGCACTTGGGAGGTAGAGGCAGGCAGGTATCTATGAGTTCAAGGCTAACCTGGTCTACAGAGTTCCAGGGTAGCCAAGGCTACACAGAGACCCTGTCTCAAAAACCAATCAACCAACCAACCAAAAACTAAAAGAACAAACAAATTAGGTGGAGGATGAGGGCTGGCAGCTGAGGTTGCCCTCTGGCCTCCACATGTGTGCCATAGAAACATGCCATGCACACAAAGAGAGAAACACCATGGGAATGTACAACATGAATCTCCACTTGCCCCACACAGACTCCTGGTGGGTCTGGGCCAGTCCACTTTCAGAGCCTGGTTCTTTAACTGCAAAATGATGAAGTTCCTACTTTCTCCCTTTTTTGGGACTGAAAGAATGAGATATGAACAGAACCGTGCTGTGTAAACTGCACACCACCGGGCGAGCTAGGAGTGACTTGGGATGAGGGGTTTTACACTAGACTAATAAGAAAATTGGCAAAGGATTGGAAACACCAAGCAATACTGGGGACACCCTTTTTCTTAGGCAAACAGGTAGCAGGATAAAAGTGCCCTTAAATTACTGTGGACCTGGCTGAAAATCATGAGTCCTTCCTCATGGTCATCTGGCAAGAAGCCCCACCCTGAGCTTGTCTGAGGCAGTCCTATTTGAAGTTGAGAAGCTAAAGATTTAAAAAGTAGAGGTCACAACTAACAAACAGAGACTCCATTGACCTTGGCTTGTGCAGTCCCCACATCCTACCAACAGGCACAGCACCCCTGTACAGTGTGCCCGCTCCCTTCCACGCTCCTGCACCTGGCCTGTCCTCCCAAGTGGCAAATTAAACCAGTGTGAGGGTGGTTCACAACACAATCAGGGAGGGATAACGTGGAGCCAGAGCTTTTAAAAAATATTTTTGTAAGGCTGGAGAGATGGCTCAGCAGTTAAGAGCACTGACTACTCTTCCAGAGGTCCTGAGTTCAATTCCCAGCAACCACATGGTGGCTCACAACCATCTATAATGTGATCTGATGCCCTCTTCTGGCCTGCAGGTGTATATGCAGCAGAGCATGGTAATACATAATAATAAATAAAAAAATTATAATTTTGTGGATGATTTTACAGATCTAAATCTCTGTAATTAAATCTTTGGTGTGCTGTCCTCTAGAAATGGCACTAAACATGAGTTATCATGAAGTAAGGAGGTTCTCCCATGATGCAACTGCTAAGGGGCACGCTACTGCTACCAATGCTAGTGACCTGCTTCACACCCCATAAAACACAAAACAAAACAAAACAAACCCTTCACTCCACCAACAGATTTCAAAAAGGATACTGGCCAAAGTGTTCATTTTGCTGTGAATTGACTTGAGCATTCCTCTCTGTGAAGTCATATTTTCTTTTGTTGCCATAGCAATGCTTCAAGAAGAGAAAAAGAGAAACACTTGAATTGGCAGCAGAGAACTTCCTTGCTTCAAACCTGTAATAAGGACAATCTCTGAGCCAACCATATAGGCCTCTGTTTGTTGTAAAGGGGCACTAACTATCATTGTCTCATGTGCACTTGGACTCACAAGTGGATAGGCATTAAAAAATAATTTCCACAAAGCACTTTGTATTCCTTGGAGAATGGATGCTACATTAAGTTATTACCTTGTTGAATATGCATGATTTCCAGTACCACATAAAGCCTATCTAGACATACTTTCCTAGCTCATCCCATCATCGGGAGTTGAGCTCAGTGAAATGAAGGCTATTACTTCAAGTTTCAAATACTTAAGAGATAAAATGTTTCATATAATATATAATGCTTTAAAAAACAATAAATCATTGATATACTTACTGGAACTTCAGATTTCTTACCACTGTTATGAACTAAACATAATTACCTACTTAAAAAATTAATTTACCTAGTATGTATGAGTGCGTCTGTGCACATCCGTGCATGCGTGTGAGTGTGCGTGAGCCTCTGCATGTCACAATGCGCGTACAGAGGTCAGAGGACGGCTGTGAGGAGTTGGCTCTCTCCTTCTACCATGTAGGCCCTGTGGATGTGGAGGTGAGATCGGGGGCAGGCAAACCCTCTACGCCATCGCACTGTCTCAGCAGTGATTAGGTGTAAATGCTCTGGCTCCAAAGTGACAAGGACTCCAACTTGGTAATCCCAGTCCCAAATATTAGTTAATAGTCACAGGGCCACAGGCAAATTCCTTAATTTCTGCTTTGTTTTGGAGAGGGTATGTAGTGATCAGTGTCTACCTCATGGAGCTGTCCCTGAGAAGTTGAGCTGTCCCTTATAAAGGAGGCCACAGGAGACATGCACGTCCATCTAGTGAAAGGCTTATCTTAGGGAGCTGGACTTGACCTTCACTGCAGCCAACAGGGTTGGCGTGAGCTGATCAGTCAGCGTGCAGACAGCAAAGAAGCAAAACAAAAACTATTCCTACCTTATTGTTTCTTCTATCAGACGGTCAGAGCTGGAAAAAGAAAATTTTAAAATTTGTAATTATTAAATGTATTTTAAAGCATTTCTTATTTTTCTAAGTGTATAAACTTTACAACCATTTCTGTATATAGATGAATTAAGGTTTTTTTACAGCATCCAGAGAAAAATCCTGAACTCTGAAATTAATCTAGCCACATGTGAAGTAACTTACATTTTGCTGTTATTTGTCAGCTTTACATCTTCTGCATATGTGCGTGCGTGCCTGTGTGTGTGTGCGTGTGTGTATGTGTGTGTGTGCGTGTGTGTATGTGTGTGTGCCTGTGTGTGTGTGTGGTGTGTGTGTGTGCGTGCCTATGTGCGCGCGTGTGTGTGCCTGTGTGTGTGTGCGTGTGTGTATGTGTGTGTGCGTGTGTGCCTGTGTGTGTGTGTGTGTGTGCCTGTGTGTGTGTGTGCGTGCGTGTGTGTGTGTGGTGTGTGTGTGTGCGTGCGTGCGTGTGTGTGTTTCTTTATTATTATTAAAGTCTGGCTAATTTTAGTGACAGCATCAAGAAGTTAAAGCTCAGTCCAGATAACTCAGAGCTGTCACCATTATCCACACAAAAGGTCAGAATGACAACCGACTTGTTGAGACAAGGCGGCAAGACAGTTCTGATGCCTCAAGTAGTAGTATTCAAGCCTCGGAGTCCCTTCTTTTAAAAGGAAAAACTAAACAAATCTCAGCCCCTGGAACTTTAGAATCCAAGAATGTGCAAAGAATACCCCTTGGATGTTCAGTGTGCACACTGCCGACGCCTCACACCACGTAAGAAGACCCAGCCATTCCAGGAGGATGCACAGGGAGCCGAGCTTGGGAAAGGGCATCTTGACATCAGAAAGTGATTGGCAGGTGCAAGGCACGGAGTAGCACAGAAATAAGTATTTGCACGTCTCCAGCCACTTCCTTACAAAAGAATGACTATTCGCTCTATAAAACCCAACACTGAGGAGATAGAAAGCTCAGTAAAGATGAGTTCCATAAGAATGCCAAAAATACTTTGCCTACACCCTACAATTGAGAATTTAGCCGGGCATGGTAATGCACGCCTTTAATCTCAGCTCTTGGGAGGCCGAGACAGGCAGATCAATGTGAGTTCAAGGCCAGCCTGGTCTACAAAGCCCAGGAGTCCAGGACAGCCAAAGCTATACAGGGAAGTCCTGTCTCAAAAAAAACCCCCCACACAAGAAAAGCCAGTTAGTTGTCCTAGAACTCACTGCACAGACCAGGCTAGCCGAGAACTCAGGAGATCCCCCTGCCCTGGCGCCTGAGTGCTGGGAATACAGGCGAACGCCACCATGCCTTGCTTACTTCAAAGTATTTTGATCAAAGATTATAGTAGGTAAAATAAAGAATTTAGAGTCAATGGGTGTGATTAGCTGTAAGAGAAATGGAATGCTTCAGTTTCCGTTTAGTTTCTGTCATCTGAGTGTTTTTGAAGGCCTGGACAGCTGGAACGTAGCTCAGCTGGTAGGGTGTGTCAGCTCGGTGCAGTAGTATTCTCTGTAACCTGACCCTTGGGAAGTGAAGGCAGGAGGGTCAGAAGTTTATGGTCATCTTCAGCTGGATAAGGAGTTCAAGGCCCACTTGGCATACATGAGACCTTGTGGCCAACAAACAAAAGCCAGTAGGTAAGCAAACAGGACTGCAAACCCGGAAAACCAGACGAACCACAGCACTCTACACAGCAGGAAGGAAGCACTTCCCAATCTAACATATTGAGTAAGAGCTAACCAGAAATATTTTTTTAAAGATTTATTTATTAATTATGTATACAATGCCCCGTCTGCATGTACACCTGCAGGCCAGAAGAGGGCACCAGACTACATTACAGATGGTTGTGAGCCACCATGTGGTTGCTGGGAATTGAACTCAGGACCTTTGGAAGAACAGACAGTGCTCTTAAGCTCTGAGCCATCTCTCCAGCTCCCCAGAAATATTTTTTTCTTCCACCCAAACTATGGTAAGGTCAAGGTTCAAGCACGTGGTTGTCTGAACCCGTCTCACTGACTTTTCACGCCATAAAGCTCACAAGAAGTACTCTAAATGAAAGCAGCTTACAAATGCATGAGCCTAAAGGGGTTTGCTCTAGAGCAAGGCATTTTGAGGCTTCTTAGCTGCTCTTTAGTGTAGGATCTCCTTTTATTCTAAAATCGTAAAAATGTGTGTGTGTGTGTGCGTGTGCATGTGTGTGTATGTGTGTGTGTATGTGCGCGCGTGCGTATCAGATCTCTGGCGCTGGGAACTGAACATGGTCCTCTGGAAGAGCAGCGAGTGCTCTAAGCCATGTAGCTTTTTGTCCAACCCGCATAGTTTTCTTTCTTTCTTTCTTTTTATTTATTTCTTTCTTTTTCCTTCTTATTCTTCTTTCTGTTTTTTGGGCTTTATTTTTCTCCTCTCAGGGTCCACACCAGGATTTTTATCAACTGGCAAAGATCATGCCCCCAGCAAGAGCTAGTTCCCTTTCTAGTGGACAAGTCTGTTTCACATCCCACACTTGGGATCAAAACAAAAACATGCTTACATCCACTGTAACCCCTGGCTGAAAATTTTATTTCAACAATGCATTTAAGCTCTTGTTCTCTCACTGCATAGTTCTTAACATAAACCACTCACATATCTCAACGTCTAGCTCAAAAGTTGTATCCTTATGAAGCTCACCCAGACACAGCTGTGCATGCAGGGAAAACCAATTCTTCTTTACATTATAATGTTATGGCCTCACATCGATTCACTCGGTAATATAATAGTTACTGTATTTCAGATAGTGTGCTACAGCAGTGGCTCTCAACCCGGGGTCATCGTGACCCCTTTGGTGGTAGAACAACCTTTTCACAGGGGTCACTGAGGACTGCCTGCCTATCAGATATCTATATTATGATTCATAATGGTAGCAGCGTAGTTTGAATGAGCAACAAAATAAGTTTATGGGTGGGGGTCACCACAAAATGAGGAACTACTTTAAGGGGTCACAGCATTAGGAAGGTTGAGACCCGTTGTGCTATAGAGAAGAAAATGTTTTCACATTTATTTCTCATTTAAGCTTCAGAAAACCCACTGTCCCAGAGGGTACTGATTTGTTTACTACTCCTCTAAGCAGCAGGAGTCCCAGGGGTAGAGACTGAGTCTGATGCATCTTTGATTCCCTAGAGTTTAGTATGGTACCTAGCACACAGGAGAGAATCATTAAATGCTTAATAAATGAACGAATAAATGAGTAACAGACACTTCTTGCATTAATAAAGTATCAATCAGAATTAGCACTGAAGTAATCCTTATAATCTTTGTAAGTTTTCCACAGGACATACACACATATTTATAACCATATTTGTATAATCCCGCATTATGAAACAGCGCCTCCATTTGAAGTCTTTTGTTTAAGAAAGTCATGTGCCAGCCAAGTGGTGGCGGCGCACGCCTTTAATACCTGCACTTGGGAAGCAGAGGCAGGCAGATCTTTGTGAGTTCAAGGTCAGCCTGGTCTACAAGAGAAAGTTCCAGGACAGCCAAGGCTACACAGAGAAACCCTGTCTTGGGAGGAAAAAAAAAAAAAAAAAGAAAAGAAAAGAAAGAAAAAAGAAAAGACAAAGCTATAAATCTAGTTCTTGGGGGTAGACCCTGACCAGAAGCTCAGGGTCATCCTTGGCAAACCAAGTCACTCTGCTTTGCCACTTATTTCAGTATTGTAAATAACTGGACCACCTGAGACAAATTAGCTGTAACAGGGAACCCTGAGATGCCCCATGAAAGGACAGACACATAATGAAACAAAAGCCACCAGTTGCCAATTATTGCACAGCTCAAAGCCCATGGTTACTGATAGCCCTAGAATTTCCTCAATGTACTTCCCAGGTTTTCACTTCACAGCAGTGCTGTCTGGGGACAACTATCACCATGTCCCTTTTGTCACAGTGAACTGATGTCTCTGAAATCATGAGCCAAACTAAGTCTGTTGATGCCTTTAAAGTCTTATCTGCCTGGTGTGTGGTCATAGCAATGATAAACAGTTTTTATCAAGTATGTGTTCTGTAAGCATTTCACGCATGCACACACACAACAAAAATATGTATGTGTATCCATAAACTGGTATCACTGTAGCTAGCACGTGAGCAACAGCAAGCAGCAGATAGAACTTAGGAGCAAGGCTGACGTAAGCTCGCTGTGCAGAGGGGTGAGTGGGCCTTCCCTGCCAGCAGCCCACAGCACATGACATCCACATCCAGCTCAGCAGAACTACATGAGGTAATGGAGTTCGTAAATACTCAAGAAAGGGAAGGTAAAATCCTTAAATGCCATGATTCTATATTATTTCAATCGTAGATGCTGTATCTGACCATTATAAAACATGAGTTCCGTGATACTTAATACACAGCTACAATACAACCATACAGAAAACTTAAGAGACTGATTTTTGTTATTTTATTGTAAGTGTGTGCATGCACAGGTGCCTGAACGCAGGTGCTGCAGAGGTCAAAAGCACTGGCTCTCCTCTCACTGTCGTCTAACTGGGCGATGTCCTCAGCAAGGGCAGTGTGCACTCTTAACTTCCAAGCCTTCTCTCCCGCCCCACAGAAACCTTTTGCGATGAAACCACTGCTTTGTTGCAAAGGTCACTATATTATAATAATTTTTAAATGGTCATAGTCCATTAATAGAGTTGCAATTTTATTTCACTAAGATAATGCCAACATTAAAAGTATTTCAATTTCTGTTGAACAAAACTGGAGGCTGGGGAGATGCTCAGTTGGCAAAGTGCTTGCTGTGCAAGCTGAACCCCATCCCCAGCACCCACATAAAAATGCAGACACACTTGTAATCCTTGTACTGATGCAGCGCGCGTGCGACACACACACACACACACACACACACACACACACACAGCATATACAAAGGGTTGTTGGTGTAATCTCTTTCTTTTTTAGGACTTACTTTTCCTGTCGTCTGGTTGTGAGCCTAGCCTCCAATGGCTGGCTATATGTACAGACCTACTATTTACTTTTGCTAATCGTACTCTATATGCGGAAAGGGCTGACAAAGCCTCAGACACGCATTACCTTAGCAATCCTGTACAAATGGCATGGCTAGTAAAAGTTAAAATTAAATTCAAAATATCAAAACTCTAAACATAACCTTATGATGTCATATGAAAAATAAGCAACAGTTAAAAGGCAATAAACCAACTCTTTCCTTATTGATAGGCATGGTTAGATCTAAGGTAACCTGAATAGAGAATATTCTCAATCATACTTGCTACGTGGTCAATAGAAGAAAAAGTTATCAACTAAATACCGCAATCAACCTTATTTTAGTATGACATGCTTTGTACAATGGTTCTGAAAAGTGCTGGAAATAACCCTTTGCAATTTCACAAGGCTTTTAACCTTACAAAGTGACTTAACTTTAATGGCACTCATCCTCATGTAACTCAGCTCTCATTCCATTCTGAAAGCGAAAACACGAGAAGCCAAGTGATGTGTGCTTCTCAGAGCAACTGGTCTTTCAGTTACCTGTAAAACTAGGCCATGATGGTCCTTGTTACAACAAATATAAAAATTTAAAGAAACAGCTCACAGGGAAGGCAGTGAGGTGTGAGACAAACACCAAAACGTTAGGAAGTGTGCTTAGTAAAAGCTGTACTATTAAACAGTTATGAGACGGCGACCTATATATCCTCTCCGAGTCTGGTCTCGTCAGTACATAGAGAGCTCTCTCTCTCTCCCTCCCTCTCCTCCCTCCCCCCCCCACCCGTGTGTGTGTGTGTGTGTGTGTGTGTGTGTGTGTGTGTGTGTGTGTGGTATAAGCACATATGTGTGCACGTGCTAGAGCATATGTGAGCCAGGGGAGGGGAGGCTGTCAGACGTCCTCCTGTACCACTCTCTGCCCTACTCCTCTGAGGTACCAGGCTCAGGTTTTCCAGCAAGTTCGGTGACCCTCCTGTCTCCATGTTCCAGTGCTGGTCACAGGTACATGTGACTTACCGGAGCTGGGATCTGAATCTAGGTCATTTTGTTTTGGTTTTGGTTTTTTTGAGACAGGGTTTTTCTCTGTGTTATCTTGGCTGCCCTGGACTCACTTTTTGGACCAGGCTGGCCTTGAACTCAGATCAATCTGCCTGCCTCTGCCTCCAGAGTGCTGGGATTAAAGGCATATGCCACCACACCCGGCTGAATCCAGGTCTTCATGGGTGTGTAGTAAGTGCTCTTCACCATAAGCTATCTCTCCAGTCCCAGAACTTAAAATTTTAAAAGGATTTTACAGGGAATTCACTTTACAAAGTAAAAGATAACTGGTTACATGAAGAATATTTCCTATATGTTAATTTCATATTTGTATATGTATATGAAGTATTCAATAAATTCAATAAGTAAAGTTTTCTATACTAGGGTATGTGTATTCATGTTTACGAAAGCAAAACCAAGAGCCTTGTTTATAACTACTGATCCACCCAGCAACTAGGTGTTCAATGTTAATGACACAGCAGGGGCTGGAGATCCCAACATGCTACGGTAGACTAAGCTCTCCTCATGAGCCTGTGCTCAAGGAGGATCTGACAGGGAAAAGACACAAAGAACAAAGCACTATACACCATCTTAGTGCTTTGAGGGAAACAACAAAGAAGCCAGAGCAAGGGTGACCAGCTGAGCTAAGAGACCCAGGAAAGGCCTCCCTGAGGAGGGGCGAGTGAGCACAGACCCTAAGCATGTCAATGAACAATGCCTACCTAGGAGAGGAAGAAAAAGTATTAAAACAGTGGATAAAACTGAGCAAAAGCATGAGGAGGTGACAGGGACAAGCCGTGTGGCAGGCAGCTAGCTGCAAAGGGAGAACGTGGCATGGATGAAGCAATGGAGTTAAGTTGGTAAGATGACCCCACTTGGGAGGGAGCTATAGGCCCAGAAAAGGCTGATTCATCTGAGAGACTTGGGGAAGAGGGGAATATCAGAGCAAGAGCTCTTTCAGTAAGTGGACTGCGTAAGAGGCTCTGCGACGCACACTCCACCTATGTTTACGGTTTGTAGTCGGCTAAAACTTCACTGGAGCCCTGAACATATCACATTCTCTCTGGTGGTTTTCCAGCTCCTCTGGCAGAGGACGATCTGTGCCTCTCGCTGAGCTGACTGCAGTGAGCCACCTACTGGCCCAGGGACATTCGGACTTCACACCCTTTATCTATGAACACCCACACACTTTATAACTGGAAAATCTTAGCACAAAGAATCCCTGAGCTGGATGGATTCACTGGTAAACTCTCCATACTGAAGAAGGAAGCAACACTAAGCCCGCACAAACTCAGGGAACAGAGAAAGGGACACGTCCCAAGCCACTTAAGAGGGACAGTATTACTCCTAATAAAACCACACAAAGACATTTCCACAACAGAAAACTAGATTAGATTTCCTCAGAATGATGCAAAATTCCTTAGTTCCAGCAGTTCCAGAAAAGAAATATTTCATGATCAAGTGGGATTCCAGGTATTCAATACTGAGTTTAATGCTTGAAAATAATATAATTTATTATATTATAGTAATTAAGGAGAAAGACAATTTCCCCTCACTAGCTACAATTAATTAATCAATCAAAAAACTAGACCCCCATATTAGCAAGAAGGAGCCTGGAAACAATCACCTCAATAAACTCTGAAATTAATTCAGCCACATGTGAAGTAACTTACACTTTGCTTTTATTTATCAGCTTAAGTGTGTGTGTGTGCGTGTGTGTGTGTGTGTGTGTGCGCGCGTGTGTGTGCGCGTGTGTGCATGCGTGTGTGTGTGTGTGTGTGTGTGTGTGTGTGTGTGTGTGTGTGTGAGAGAGAGTGAGAGAAAGAGATCCCTTATTATTAAAGTCTGACTAGTTTAATGACAGCATGCACAAGTGAAAGTTCAATCGAGATAACTCAGAGCTGTCACCATTATCACTCAAAAGGTTAAGGAAGAACTACAACCCACTGAGTGAGCTTGGTGGTAGATGCCTTTATCCACTGAGCCATTCCTCTGCCCCTGTTTTGTTTTGTTTTCTGATAAACGGACATAATAATATCAGGCCAACTCCTAATGACGTATCATTGTGTCTACAAATTAAGGCCCTGCTCAACCCTCTGAAGAGAAGCTTTTGCTTGTAGTAAGTGATGATTAAAAACAGACCGAAAACTGGCCAAGATACAGAGAATAAGAGATGACAGAATTGCCAGGCGTGGTGGCGCACTCCTTTAATCCCAGCACTCAGGAGGCAGAGGCAGGCGGATTGCTGTGAGTTCAAGGCCATCCTGGTCTACAAAGTGAGTCCAGGACAGCCAAGGCTACACAGAGAAACCTTGTCTCAAAAAATCAAAAAAAAAAAAAAAAAAGAGAGAGAGAGAGAGAGAGATGACAGAATTTGCAGCCCTACAGGGGTTGCATATATCCCACAGGGTAGCTCCCTCTTCCAAAGGCTCAGGATCGTTGTGGAAGACAGGGCAGAAAGAGTGTAAGAGCCAGAGTTGCTTGATGACTACAAAACAGTGTCTTCTGGATGCAGCAGGATAGACACACAGTGAACTCACACCAGTTGTAACACATGCCCAAGATCTGTGCAAGCCCAAGCCAGACCAACTGCAGCACAGACAGGGCAGTTGAGTGGAGTCCTGGCCCTAATGAGCAGCGACTGACACCTGTCAGCTGCTGGGCAGGAAAGGGTGCAGCCCATGACAAACAGACCACGCTGCAGTGCTGGGACACACAGCCAACAATATTTGATGGGAGAAAAAAAATGACACAAATCTGAGTGGAAAAGGAAGCGGAGGTGGATCTGGGAAAGCCGAAGGAGGAGGGTGAATTAAGACCAAACGCATTTGGAAAGTGTTCTGAAAGTAATGACCACATCCTTGTTTCTAGGTGTTAACAGTCCCTCTTAAACTATACTGCAACCCTGTTCCATTCAACTTTCTCTTGCCTAAGTTTCTAAGTTTCTTTATTTCACAACAATGTTGAAAGAAATACATATAAAGTACTTTGAAATGAAAGCAAGATACAGCCCAATTTCTATTTTCTCATCCTTTTTTTTAAACTTTAAACAAATTAACTGTACTTAAATAGCTTCACTTTTTTCCTGTATCAAACTTTTAAAAGATTTACTGTGAGTAAACAAAATAAATGCAAACCTTTCTGAAAAAGTATTATAAAATATAATGTACAATATGTTCTGAAGTCCTCAAATAAAAATCTTAATGTGAATTGTTATTTTGGTATAGTCTTTTAGACATCAATAATTTAATAATATTTTTCAATATATCTTACTTATTTTTGTGTGCACATGTATGTGTGCACATGTATGTGTGATTGTGGGCATGCACATACCACAATCCACTTGTGCAAATCAAAAGACGACTTGTAGGAATCGCTTTTCTCCTTCCACTATGTGGGTCCTGGGATCAAGTTCAGGTTATCATGCTTGGCGCAGCAAGTACCTTAACCCTGAGCCATCTTGCTGGATTTCAAATAACTTTTTGTCTTATGTATGTGTGTATGTTTGATATGCGTGCATATGGTGGGGGGGGGGGGCGTAAGTGTATGTGCAGAGGTCAGAGGACACCCTTGGGTGCAGTCCTCACCACTCAGCTCATTTAGAAAGAGTCTCTTGTTTGCTGCTGTACATGGCGGGCTAGCTGGCCCATGAACTTCAGATGTTTCCCATCTCCTCTCCCATCTCACTGTAGGAGCACTGAGATCACACACAGGCGACTGCATTTGGTTTTCCATAAGCTTTGGAGACATGAACTCAAGTCATCATGCCTACGCAATAATATTTACATAGATAGAGGCATCTCTCCAGCCCAAATCATTCATGTTGAAGTAAACTACTATATTTCTGATGTTTCGTGTTTCTTACTTTTGTCTGTTTGTTTGTTTTTGAAAGTAGGGGTTTTCTGTGTTAACAGCCCTGGCTCTCTTGGGACTCGCTCTGTAGACCAGGCTGGCCTCAAACTCACAGAGATCCGCCTGCCTTTGCTTGGGATTAAAGGTGTGTGCCACCACGGCTGATGTTTCTTACTTTTTTGAGAGAAAGTCACACTGCTTAGCCTAAGCTGGGCTGGAACTCACTATGTGTATCAGGTTGGCTTTAAACTAGTGAAGTTCTGTCTCAGTCTCCTAAATGCTGGGATATATAAGCCTGTGTTATTATGACCAGATGACTTGTCCTTTTTGAGGCAATAAATACAGAAACACTAATGCAATATAATTTGTATATTTTATTATTTGGATATAGTACCTTGGAAACACTCCAGGAATATATTGATATAATTTTGGACGCGATGTAAAGTTCTTTCATGGTCATCTTTACCCGACACAGAAACAACTACCGAGGCTATCTAGGTCTATAACTAAACATATTCTGGAAGAAACTGCCCCCTGTGCCAATCAATAATGTGCAACAAATAAAAGAACAACTAGGGCCCATGAGATGGCTCAGCATGCTGCCCAGGCTAAGGACCTGAGCTTGATCACTGCAGCCCATGTGGTGGAACGGGAGAGTAGACTCCCAGAACTTGTTCTCAACCGCCATGTACACGCTGGGACACATAGTACACAAATGCGTGTAACTGAAGAAAAGGAGCTGTAGAGATGGTACCGTGGAAGCACGATGACCAGAGCCCATGGACAGCACTAGGAGGTGTCCGGGACCACCTGCAACTCAAGCCTCAGAACAAGGAGGCAAAGCTGCCTAGAGCAAGGTGGCAGAAAGGCTAGCCATGCTGCGACCCTGCTTAATGAACAGGGTGGAAGAGGAGGGTTATTCCCACCCTCAGGCCTCTTCATTCATATATACATACATGTGCACACACATACATGCGTGCACACACATAGAGATAGATAATGAAAGCAAAAATAACCAGTTCTAACACTAGAAGAATCATGACTTCTTTGATCTCTCTCTCTCTCTCTCTCTCTCTCTCTCTCTCTCTCTCTCTCTCTGTGTGTGTGTGTGTGTGTGTGTGTGTGTGTACAGCTGAGATGCACTCTTACTCTTGTGGCTTAGAGTGATCTTGAAGTGGTGAGCCAGAGCAACCATTTGGACTCATCTTGCTAAGCAGCTGGGATTACAGACATGTGCCTCCACACCCTGCCCTGTGTTTTCATTTTATTTCATTTCTATGTGTATGGGTGCATACACATGCATCTACATGTGTGCCTGGTGGCTGTGCAGGCCAGAAGAGGGCACTGGATTCCCTGTGACTGGAGTTCCAGATGGTTGTGAGCCGCCATGTAGATGCTGGGAATTGAGCCCAGGTCCTCGGCAAGAGCAGCTGTGTTCTTAATCACCGAGTTATTGCTCCAGGCCCTTGTGCCTTGATTTTAACAGTTGATATTTAAAGTGGTGGCCTTTAACGGCAAATGAACTCAACAGTACCTTAAGCTTATCAGACATAACCAATTAATGACATTCAGTAGCAAATAGCAAACTAATTCCTAACATTGACTATTACAGAACTCAAGGGCTAACACGCTGAGCTCACAGATAACTATTCTGACCCTTAAGATCTACCACATAATACAAACAAGAAAAAAGTCATGGAGGAAAACAGAAGACACAGGAGTAGAATGTGGGGCTTGTTTTAAGACACATACACACTCAATCGTTTTCTGCTGGCATCCTTTGTTTGTTTGTTTGTTTTGCATTTGTGGCAGGAGGCCACTCAGGCATCACTTGTCAGTGCCATTACTACGGATACGTTAGTAGCTTGCAGCAGGGATAACTGCAGCACAGCAGTATGCTGGCTAAAAGAGAAGACACACAAAGAGCAGAGTGAAATCCGCGAGGGGCATCTTTCACCTATGGCTGCTGAGCTGCCATCCATTTCCACGGGATCCACTCAGAGCAGGGCGCCCTCTCGCCAGCACAGTCCTTGCTATGTAATACCGTGTCTTTAAGGAAGCGGGGAGTACTCACTTTCGAAGGTGATCATGTTCTTTCAAAAACAGTTCAGTTCTCCGGTTGTTTACACCAGACCCACCTTTATATGACCTAGAGCAACGGCAAGAAAACGCAAGAACATTTAGAAGGTCCTGCAGCATCAGGCTAAGGGACTAACCCTAGTGCTGGCAGAAGAGAGCAGACTGTGCTCTCTGTAGTTTCAAGCACACAATCACAATATAATGCTTGAATTTCCCTAAAACACTACTACCACACATGTAAAAGACAAATGCTTCTCCAGTTTAGATTTAGGGGTTTTCTGATTTTCATCAAAACAACCCAAGCTTCTTAACAGGGAACCTTACTTTTCCTTTGTGTATTAACTTCTGTATCATTTTCTCCAACAGAAGCAAAACTTTGGACTAATTAGTACATGGCACATGGGACAAGAAGGCTACGGAACTGACTTATCCTTCCTGCTCATCAGCCGGAGCCTCAGGAACACTGCAGGCCAACTGTTCAATCCTGGCACACTCAGTGACCCTTACTGCCATCAAAACTCTCATTTTCTTCTTTCTTTCTTGTTTTTGTTTTGTTTTGTTTTTGAGACAGGGTTTCTGTGTGTAGCTCTGGCTGTCCTGAACTCTCTCTGTAAACCAAACTGGCCTTGAACTTAAGAGATCTACCTGCCTCTGCCTTCCAAGTGCTGAAATTAAAGGCGTGTGCCATCAAACCTGGCCTTTAAGAACAAATTGTTTTAAAAATTCCTGAACTGTGCCAATGTCTAAGAAAAGAGGGTCACGATACAAAACCTGAAGGCTGGCTGAGAGGCAGGGACTCCCACATCTACATGACACCGCTCTGCAGCCAGATCATCTCAGGAAGCCTCTCAGGGCCTACATTTGTAAGGTAACCTAACGACAGCTACCTCTTTCAGAAGAATACTACCGGGGAACCAAAAGGGGAGTAAATGGAAAAGGATTATATAGAATGCAAAAACAGCACAAAATCCTCCACCAAACCAACAAACGAAACCCCTGTATTAGTACATTACCTCACTAACAAGGTCACCTCTGGCACTTTGATGATAAACTCCTTCAAGGCCAAGCTGGCCTTTTCACATCAACATCTACAGAATGCCTTGTCCACAGCTGGTACTCAGACAACAAATGAAGGAATGAATTTTTATCAAAATTTTTCAAAAATGAAGAAGTTATATTCTAGTGGCTCCCACAAATGTATAGTTATTAAAGGCCAGTGTTTGCGTTGGTTCTGACTGCAGTCTTCAAAATGTGTGTGTCAGGCAACTGTACAGACATTAAACAAGGCTTATGCATTCCAGTCAACAGAACTGTCATACTATTAAGCTGTCACAGTACATAGGTCAGGCGTGGTAGTGTACACCTTTTCTCACAGCTCTTAGGAGTCAGCGTTTGAGGCCAGCCTGCTCTACACAGCAAGTCCCAGGCCTGCTAATGCCACACAGAGAGGCTCTCTAGGAACAGGTTTCTCAGAGCACACGTTCCACATACTGGTTGTGATGAGCGTGTGTCCTAGTTGGTATAACCATCATAAACTATCACAAACGGCACCACGGCAGCATCACTAGATAGTCCAAAATGGGAAAGCTGTCTAGGCGGAGACGCACCTGCCATCTCAGCCCTCAGAAGCAGAGACAGAAACGCTCAAAGCCAGCCTAACCTACTCCTCAAGAAAACAAAACCAGAAGAGGCAGTCTTCAGCATCAGACACTCCACAGGACTTAGAAATATATGTAGAATGCTAGGTTATGCTGTTGATGGGGAGGGGGAGGAATAGAAGAAAAGAACAAATCTTGCAGACCGAGATGGCTGTAAAACGCTGGAGGTCCTTAGTCTCACATAAGGTTTTGACTTTGTATTAAACTGGGAAATGCCTGCCCCCATGCAAACATAGCTCAGGATTTCAGGGATGCTAACATAAGTGCCAGGGCAGCAGAGTGAAGCAAGAGACTGGACACGGACCCTTCAGCTGTGGCAGTCATGCCGTTCTTAGCATGGATGGGGCAGGATCTTTCAAGCTATGCTTAAGATCGAGGTTGGCAAGGGCTCACGGGAAGACTGGAAGACGGCAAAGTAGACTCAGCCCATACTGGAGCAAGGCACAAAGGACAACGGGATGAAAATCAGAAACCCTGACATCTAAATCCTGGTTTTGCTACTCGCAATTACCCACAGGCACAGCCTGAACCCTCATACACATGCTATACAGTAACAGGAAAGGTAACTTACTCAATATCTTTTCGTACTGATCCCATGAGATTCTCCCTTTCCCGTATTGCCATAAAGTTTGCTTTGGTTTTATGGAATTCATGTGTATAATCCTGAAATAAATCAACATCCAGTCTCAACACAAACTATTAATATACTTTTATCTCCCAGATTTTGCTGTTGTTTTTAATTAACTGTTCCAGTAAGAAACTCCAAAACAACGTCAGACATTTCTGGTGTTTGTACCTCTTCTTGTTTTGCTTTTTTCCTTCTTTTATTTCCTGAGTCAGGGTTTAACTCAGTCCGGTCTAGCCTTGAACTTGTGATTCTCCGCCTCTTCTAAGGGCTGGGACTGTAGGTCTGACCAGCAGGGCTCTGTGTATATGCTACCCCTGAGCTGCATTCCTTACCCTCTCTCTCTAGTGAGAAAGCTTTCCGCATTTTGCCGCCGGTCATGATGCCAGCTCTAACCCAACGCTCGCAGGTTTGCATTAGGCAATTATTGTTGGTCCTTGGTTGTGTGTGAGTGAGGGCACGGGCATGCACCTGCACTCCTGAGGACTCAGCATGGGGCCGTGTGCACGCTCACCACCAACTCTACCCCTGAATGTACTTCTATTCCTTCCTGATGTTGCTTTCCTCAAGACAAGACCCCGCTATGTAGCCCAGGCTGGCCTAGAATTCACTTCACAGACCAGGCTGACTTCCAACTTGTGGCAACCTACCTGCCTCTGCCTGGTGGGTGCTGGGATTATAGTTACAGGCCACCGTACTCAAATTTCTATTTGTGGACCAACAAGATGGCCAAGCCTACTCAGAGTTCAATCCCAAGTCAAGAAATGGAAAAAACAAAAACAAAAACAAAAAAACCTCCTATCCTTTACATGTACGTGTGCATGTGTTTCCTGTGCACATGTGTGCAGAGGCCAGACATAAACATGGGCAACTTCTTCTATTGCTTTCAGTCAGGTTTTTGTTTTTGTTTTGTTTTGTTTTTGGAGACAGGGTTTCTCTGTGTAGCCTTGGCTGTCCTGGACTCACTTTGTAGACCAGGTTGGCCTTGACGATCCACCAGCCTCTGCCTCCCGAGTGCTGGGATTAAAGGCGTGCGCCACCACACCTGGCTTCAGTCAGGTTTTTTGAAAAAGGGTCTCTCACTGAATCTAAAGCTTACTGTTTTGGCTAGGATAGCTGGCCAGCAAGGTCAGAGGATCATCTGCCTCCATCTCCCACAAGGTACACAATGTTGGCATATAAATGGCCTGCCTCTAGGTTGCTCTAGCAACGTCTGACATCATCATCTGCAGCCGCCACCAGAGGCCCAGGACAAAAAGCCAAACCTGCTACCTCGTCTCTCTCTTTGTCTCTTACACTCTTACTCTTGCACTGTCTCTGAAGACACACTTCCCCCACCCCGCCTCATGGCCGCCTCAGGCCTTAACTCCTCTCCCTTTCCTCAAATAAATCTCCCCATATCATATTTGTTGCATGCCATCTAATTTTTATTGGTAACACACACATACACGTGGCCATCTTGATATGGGTTCTAGGGATTTGAACTCACCCTGTTCCTATCACCACCACCATCACCACCTTGAGACAAGACCTTACTATGTGTCCTGGCTGACCTGGAACTCACTGTAGAGACTAGGTTGTCCTTGTACTGAGTGCTAGGATTTAAAGTTGTGTACCAATTTTTAAAGAGTAGTTAAACCATATGGTTGATTAACTTACTTGGTAATAAAAATGTCTGCCTCCCAATCTGTACTTCAATATTTTAATACGACCTAATAAATATTTAAATATTTATGTTGTTTTGTTATACTTTTGATATTTGCTAAGATGATATTCTAAACAGTTAATTACTCCTCTTCCATGTTACCTTGATACCATAAAGATATTATGCCAATACGTCACCTGCAGAATGTCTCTATGTCGCTGCAGCGTGTGCATGAGTGCTGCGTTCAGCGAGGGGACCCCGGCACTGCTGGTGTACTCTGCCATTTTATCGTTTACTCCCGTAAGCTAGAAAGGAAAGAAGAAAATATTTTGAAAAGCACTAAAAACAGCTCAAGTAAATTATTTGCGTGTAAGCTCTCTTTGCCGACAGTAAACAAGACAAGACCCAGTCAAACCATAACTCCCACAAAGAACACGTTACAATCTGGAGACACTTCAGGGGGTCAGAGAAGGAACACACCCTGAATGCACGTGGTTTCAATGAACAAAATAACGAAGAGTCATATCTAACAAACGGCAAACTACTGTTTACCTGAGGGCACTTACCCTTGCCAAAAGCTGTTCAATTTCAATGGCCATCGTCTCGAACATTCTGTCTTGGCTTGATCCATTTAAGAGGGGTGTTGTGTCGGAACTAAAGAGAAGTTGAATTTTAAAAATTCCATTACTTAGACCTTTAAAACACCCTTAAAATACGGTAATTTTTCTTACAGAGGTCAAATGAACCCCGAAACATTCCTTCTTTTTCTTTTTTTAAAAAAAGATTTATTTATTATTATGTATACAGTGTTGTCTGCTTGTACACCTGCAGGCCAGAAGAGGGCATCAGGTTACATTATAGATGGTTGTGAGCCACCATGTGGTTGCCGGGAATTGAACTCAGGACCTTTGGAAGAACAGGCGGTGCTCTTAAGAACTGAGCCATCTCTCCAGCCCTCCTTCTTTTTCTTTAAAGACTGATTTAATGGCTCAGTGGATAAAGCTGCTTGCTGCTAAGCCTGATGCCTGATTTCAATTACTGGGATCCACACAGCAGAGACAGAGAACCAGCAGCTCCTCTACGTTATCCTCTGGCAGTGTGTACTCTAGTCCCTCCATATAAATAAATGCAACTTTTAAAAATTTAATTATGACTTTGTTTTTCTATTAAAACAATGCCACACGTCTAATATACTATATGCAGTACAAACTATAAATGAATATAAAGACATTCCAAATGCTGTTTACTATTCTCCAAATGAAAGAACAAGAAATGAAAAGGAAGCCAAAAAGTCCTTATAATAGTGAGGGGGGAAATAGGCTATAGATTACATTATGAGGCCTATGAGAAATAATCTTTAGCTTTTCTCCAAAATTATGGGTTCTTATGCCTTTAAATTCTCTCTTCCTTTAGTGACTCTTATCCAGAAATAAAGCAGGTTTAAATGAGCTGATTAGATAAGCAGTTATGAAGGCTCAGGAGACAGCATTCAGGCTACAGCCATGTGCAGCCAGCTCTCACACTAGCTCTCCGTATTCCCACTCACAATGTGCACTCATCTCATACTATTTTACAAAAACCTGTTTAACGTCTCTTTATATCAAAATAGCTGGTCAGAAACTTGACGTTTTACAGATGAAAGATGTCTAACAGACTCAAATTCTCAATTTCATTAGTTTCTTCTGAAAAACCAAGAACTTTTGTTAGGAACCCACACTATACATATGGTCACACGAGCAATATAATACAGATCAGTTATTCCCAACACAAACAAAATGAATTACACTCTCCAACCTGAGTGAAGACCTAGCCCCGCCCTTCTATAGCATATGAATGTGGCAACTCAAAGGTTAAGTCATCAACTCAACATCAAAAAGAACTTTCACTACTAATGTTCCCCTTGTGTACTTATTTCTCTTCTTCTTCTCCTCCTCCTCCTCCTCCTCCTTCTTCTTCTTCTTTTTTTGGTTTTTCAAGACAGGGTTTCTCTGTGTAGCCTTGACTCACTTTGTAGACCAGGCTGGCCTCGAACTCACAGCGATCCACCTGCCTCTGCCTCCTAAGTGCTGGGATTAAAGGCGTGCACCACCACTGCCAAGCCATATGCTTATTTTCATAATAAAACCAATCAGTGAAACAGCCAAAAAGTAGCTAATAAAAATGTTTACAGGATTACTTTAACTTATGGTTGTGCTTCTTTGCCTGTGTGAGTGTATGTGCGTCCCGTGCACGCAGGAGCTGGGAGAGACCAGGTGAGGGCAGCAGGCGGCTGTGAGTTGGTTGTGTAGTTGCTAGGAATCAACCCTGGGTCCTCTGCAAGGAGCAATAAGCGCTCATAGCTGTTGGCCTCTCTCTCCAGGCCCAGAGGTTGTTTGTTTTTGGTTAAAGCCAGAGGCTTGCTCTATATACACAGGCCAAGCTAGCCTGGAACTTGTGATCTTTCTGTCCCCCTCTCTTAAGTGCTAGGATTATAGGCATGCACAGGCATTAAGAAGGATTATTTTAGATGATTAAGCAGGTCTTAAGCTTTATTTCTTCTTCAAACATTCCCATTTATATCATACACCTTGCAACATGACATAAAAACATCTAATTCTTAGCCAGGCATGGTGATAAACACCTATAGTTCCAGCACTTGGGAAGCAGACATAAGAAGGAAACAGGGTTGAGTGCAGCTTGGTGTGGGGGTTGGGATCAGTTCTTTACTGTGTCACAGCTGAGCCATGATTGTGAGGGCATCTCCTAAGAAAGGCGCTCTGTGTACCACTAACACAAACCCTCCCTCCCAGATACACTTAAAGAACAGTGGGCCAGTACAAGTCAAGGACACTGCCTGTCTTTTCATAGACATATGCCAGCACCTGGCAAATAGTGACTAGTTATGTTCTTTAAATATTTGCTGAAAGGATGAACAACAGGGCTCTCTACCACTGGATATTTCATATCCACCAGTCTTAGGACAGTACAGCTGTTCAGGGAAATAGTCAAAAACTCATTCTCTGCAATATTAGGGTTCAGTTCAATTTAATTCACATGATAGGTGTGTGATGACCCTCAGCTCTGGATTCTCAACATATAAAACCCTGCAGATTCCTGAAAGCACAGCTCTGGCCATTGCTGACTATTTGTGCGACATGCTTCCACTCCGGGCATCAGCCAGAGCACTCAGCGCGCACAGTCTTTACTTTGTTCCCCAGTGCTGGGGAACACAGTCCCTGCCACAGGGCTCCAGCCTCAGCCTGCACCTCACAACCAACCTTAGGCTCTCTTGAGAAGGCAGACTCAGTCCCAGTCTGCAGCGGAACTCACTGTTTCCAAGACAGTGCTTCTTTCAGAGGGAACCCGAGCAGAGAACACAGAAAGATCATCATGCGATACTATTTCCGGACAGACTTGAGTTCTAAAATTGCATATTCACTGGTAAAACCAAATGTGAGCCTTAAATCCAGGAAAAAACAAAAAGTGCTTTCTGAACAGAAAATGTACTCATTAAAAAAGAAAAAAAAATCTTCACTCTTCTTACTTGGTGAGTGAAATAAGTGAAAGCAACACCTTGCCCCGAGGTCCATGGGACATGCTGCTAACTTCTGTTTAGGTCCCAAGGTCAACAGATGGCCCTGCTAACTTTGCAAGCTATAGGCCCTTATGAAAAAAGGACCACCATTTTGGTTGTGATAGTGAGAAGTTTTTGTTGGAACACACACACACACACACACGCACACACATTATATAGTAGGTTCTGGAGTGAGGGCATAAGTTTAGATTCAAGCTCAGTTTTGTTATTAACTAAAAAAAATCCACCCTCAATTAATCTTTGAAAAATAAGATTTGATTTACAAGTGATAACTGTGCTATCAATGATCTCACTGCTAGGGGGTGTGTGTGTGTGTGTGTGTGTGTGTGTGTGTGTGTGTGTGTGTGTGTGTGTGTGTGTGTGTGTGTGTGTGTGTGTGTGTGTGTGTGTGTGTGTGTATATATATACACGTATAGTCTGGATGAAAATATTCACAACAGCTTTTATACAAAGCTCTAAGAACAGAACTTTCAATACAGTGATTACGTTAGCTATTAAAATTATTATTAATTAGCAAAAATTAGAAACGCCCATCAAATAGTTAAATCCTAATACAGTTATTTAATATATATATATAGCAAATACAGACTGAGTTAAGTGCACCCATAGCTGAACCTCAAAGATAATGTTAAATTAAAAAAGCAAACTGCAAAATAGCCTTTGTAAGATACTATGAATTGCCGAGAAATATCAAGATATGAAACAAAACAGTGACATTTACAGGTAAATGAGGATGATAACGTGGGATGCTATTAGAGGCTTTGTTTGAATTTGCAATGATTATTTCCTAAAAAAAAAGAGGCTGAAGAGATGGTTCAGTGGCTAAGAGCACTGGCTGCTCTTCCAGAGGACCAAGTCACAGCACCCACATGGCAGCTCACAGCTGTCTCTAACTCCAGTTCCAGGGGACCTGACACCCTGGCACCTATGCACATAAAATAAAATTAAAATAAATTATAGAAAAAAAAAAAAAAAGAAAATACCTTAAAAAAAAAGAGAGAAACGCTAACAAAAAAGGGTTCTTGATGCTATTCCTTAGATTTCTAAGTATCTCAAACATTTCCTGATTTTTTTAAACAAATGATTAACTTAAAGTAATCATAGATTTAAAAATATAATCTTCCTTTACTTGTAATATGCTAGGTTCTCAAAAAAAAAAAAATCAAATCAAACATTAGAACTAGCTTCCGTGAAAACAAACAAAAAAGCTAGCTTCCACGGTGGGGAGGGTCCTGCACTAGATTCATTCATTCTAAAATAAACACCAGAAAAAAAGGTCTGCACACTCTGTATCTGGACAGCTCCTCAGTTTCATTCAGAAATTAGAAAGCAAAACTCAGCCAGGTGGTGGTGGTACACGCCTTTAATTCCAGCTCTGGGGAGGCAGAGGCAGACGGATCTCCATGAGTTCAAGGCCAGCCTGGTCTACGGAGTGAGCTCTAGGACAGCAGGACTATACAGAGAAACCCTGTCTCAAAAAGCAAAAAGGAAACAAAAATCACTGTGGGCAAAGCAGACATTTCCTTGGACTAACTGAGACGGAAATTTCTTTAATCTGCTATGGAGCCCAGGATGGATTCCCAGTCATGTGTCTCCTGTCTTGGCCTCCAAGTGATGGGACGGGAGCACAGGCCTGGCTTAAGAAACTTATTATTGATATAAACTCATCTTCTTGAGCTATTACAAGCTTTGTCTAAAGAGCTCAAGTAAATGTTAGTCTCAAGAATTACAAAGAATTCCAATAAGATAACACACACAGAGACAATGACAAAGAGATCGACCTGTCAACAGCCCCCCAGCAGACCAAGTCATAGGGTTCCGCATCTCAGTTTACTTTTGAAAACATGACTTAGTTTAAGGCAAACGAGGGAATCCGGTAGTACCTATACCTATCGCGGCCTCCGTCTCGGGCGCTGCTGTGACTGTAGCTCGTACACAGTTTACTGAAGGAAACTAGTTTCAGGTCAAGTTCGTTTTCCAGCTGCCGAGCTTGTTTCCTGAGATCTTTAAGAAAATTACAAAAGTAAATCATTAGTTCATCAGTAGATATTGAAAAATCAGCATGTACTGATTTCTGATCTAGTTCCCCAGAAACCAAAGAAGACATACCCAAGAAAATAAATTGTTCAAGTAAGTTTAACTTTCAGACGGGCATAACGACGGAAGTGGTAGCAGGGGACACACAACCTGTCATTTTCCTTTCAAAGACAGCTTGACAACCAATGCTGGAACATCCCTGAGGTTACTTTTACAGAAATAACCAAAAGTTGTAACTTGAAGGAAAACAAGGAAAGAATATAAATCACAAAGAAGTGAAAATGGTTTTTACCAGCTAACTTTGTAAGAAGCCAGAGTTTTCTTTTTATGTTTTGAAGCTGTGTTAGGATTTTGGGATTCTTTTCAAACAGGCAAAATACCTTAGCAATTAAACACAAAGAAAAAGCAAATCAACAAAAAATAAAAATTGATCTTTCAAAAACACTGTGGGGAAGGTAAGTAGAGGTTAAGAACAGTGTGCTGGGCACGGTGGTGCATGCCTGCAATCCCACCACTCTGGGAGTCAGGGACAATGCACTATGAACAAGGCAAAATACAACTGTAACAAGTTTTTTAAAAAAACATATGTTTTGCTGGGCATGGTGCCTTAATCCCAGCACTCAGGAGGCAGAGGCAGGCAGATCTCTGTGAGTTCGAGGCCAGCCTGGTCTACAAAGGGAGTCCAGGACAGCCAAGGCTACACAGAGAGACCCTGTCTCAAAAACCAAACCAAAACCAAAACCGAAACCAAAACAAAACAAAACAAAAAAGTCCCAAAACCCATATGTTTTCAAAGTATAAGCAAACAGATAAGCTGGTATAACAGCTTGGCTTCTAAAGGGCTGAATGAAAAATGCCATGCCTGGAACACACACACACACACACACACACACATACAACACACACAAACACACACATATGTATATACATATGTGTGTGTATATCTGAATATTCTTATTCATAGTGGAGTTCAATGAAAGGACTGAAACACAGGAAGGAATAATGTAAGAGTGTCTCAGGGCTAAAGCCTATGAAAACACTGATTCACTATATTTTGCAATCAAAGGCGGGAAGCAGAACTAAGTGACGGAGTGTATCTACCCGGAGACCAAATCCCACTCCCAACGTCAGGTCAGCCACCTACTGTCGCTGGGATTTACTGACAATTCTGTTAATCAAAAAACCTCTACCTTCAGGTTTTTTTTTTCTTTACATGCGTAAAGCCTGTGGCACAAAGGTATATTGCCAATAATGGCTTGCACTAATTCTTACACAGCACAGTGTTTAAAAAAAATCCATAGCCTAATGACTATCAAAGATACCAGTAGCCACTTACACAAAACTAAAAAATAAATTCTAGCTACTACAAGTATTTCCAATGGGCATTTTAAATACATGTTTTAAACTATATGCATGTTTCTCTGTAATTCTAGTTATTTTTTCTGTCTAATGGAAAACATCAACTGGCTGATGGTAACAATACCTTACTTCCCAGGGGTTTCAATGGACGGAAAGAGGGAACAGATTAAAAAAAAAAAGAAAAAAAAAAAAAGTAAGGAAGCAAACAGTTAATGATAAAAATGGGAGCCATTTCTCACCTTTGTGATCATCGTGGGCTAGGAAAGTTTTTTTTTCTCATATGACCTCACTTAAGTGCACAGAGTTTCAGTAATTAAGCAAGCACGACTGAATGTTTTCTTGAAACGTATTAATTAGAACCCTTTGACTTTATCATTTTAACAAAACCGATCTTGGAGTCCAGGGCAGAAGGTAAAGTTATTTTCAGGATCCTGTCGCCCAATTGTCGACGTAGCCTCCGTCTCAAGTCGCCAGTAGGGACCCAGGAGGAGACACTCCACTCCAAACTATCCCCCAGGCCGGCGCTAAGTTCCTCGCTCTTAGTTTTCAGACAGTCACCTCAACTCCAGGGTTCTGACTCCTCGTCTTCCGGGCTCTGGACATGGTCGCTTGGCACTCTCCTCCTAAGAGTTCGTCCCCGAAGCCTCCTCCTCGGAGTCTCCCCACCCGACGGAGACGTCCACCCGGAGCCCCAGGCGCCTCCTGCTCGGCTCCCTCCACTTCACCCCAACCCCTTCCGTCCAGCCCCTTCCCCAAGTTCCCAGGCCCCGGGGCTCCCCCTCGGACAACCTCGTCCCGCAATATGCCCGTTTCCGAGGGAGGCCTGGCTTTCCCATCTGCTGCCTCCCTCAAGAGCAAGCCTTCTCTGAGTCCCCTCTGAACCCAGCAGGACCCACCCGGAGGCCTCGCCCTCACCTTCCCAGTAATTGCTGGTTCCCGCCGCCATCTTTGTTGTCCAACGTCAGTCGGGACAGACGAGTAGCGGCGTTGAGGGCTAGAGAGTCAGCTCCACGCCTCCTTTCCTCGCCCCCGCCCCGCCGCCACCCCCCCTTCCCCCCCCCCCAGCGCCAGGGTTGATGGGATACGCGAGCCTCCGTAGAGACCGCCACCTGACGGACAGTTCGTTATTTTACAGCTTTAAGCAGCACGGTTGAACATTGTGGTTTAGCTTGTAAGGCGGCCTGAATGAGCCACTCTGTTCCGGGTGGTCTTCGTAGCACATCTTTCTGCACCTTCAACCTTCAGTTCTCTCATCTCGGCGTCATCCTCCTTTCAGCAGGTGACTGAGAGGAGAGAGACGGTGTCTCTCGGCGTCCCCTAAATAGGATGTCTTGGGACCGGGGAGTGTAGCGCTTAATGGGCGAGATGCCCGCTTAGACAGATGTAAGAGGCTCTGGATTTTATCCCCAGCCCTCCATAAACAGAACATTGTGGCGCATGCTTTTAATCCTAGTACTCACAAAGTGCGGATAGGAAGACCAGAAATTCAAAGTCAATCTTGGCTTCATAGGAAGTTCAAGGCCAGCAAAGGATAAATGGAATCCTATCTTAAATTTAAAATAATAATAATAATAATAATAATAATAATAATAATAATAATAATAAAAATACCTTCAATCCGCATTTTCCTTTCTCAAGAGTCAGCAGTTCTTTTCCACATCCTACCTCTACCTCCGCCCCTCCATCTTCCACTGTCCAGCGTCTGTCTGTCTTCACAAGCTGTTTTCCCTTTAGCTACAACAAAGCCTCAGCCCTCTCCTTTCCGGTCAGCAAATGTAGAAAGAGTGTGCTAACTGCTCCCATGTTCCCAAACCTGAGGCTCACTGGTTAAACTAGCTGGCTAGCAAGCCCCCGTTTTGCCCTTCCCAGTGCTGGGATTACAGACATACGCTCCCACGCCTGTTTTTTTCATATTTGTGCTATGGATTTGAACTCACATCCTTATGCTTGTATGAAAAACACCTCACTGGCTAAATATAATATGCATTATACTAATAAATTGTTGGGTGTTATTTAAGATCATTGAGAAGGGGCGGTGGAGATAACGTAGCCACCCCGTATCCCCCCCACATCCACATAATTCATACCCAAGCATGTCTCAAAGTGTCTCACAAGACCCCATGTCTGCACATGGACTGACTGGCTGGCTCTGTGAGAAAGAAAAGGTCAGACAGCAAAATGCCCCAAAGAATAAAACTACCAAGTCCAAGAGAACAGGAGAGTAAAAGACAAAACACTGTGTTCTTGGTCACAGTTGGAAGGCGGATCGCTCAGTCGCCTTCCCGATGTAACAATCGATGCCTGTGGTGGCCATGGCTCACCGGAAGTCTGACCTAAGAGAAGACCTTCTTCCTGGAACTCTTTTTGTGGGTCAGCGTCTCCAGGCGGCTGTTTCTGCTCTCCAGGCTTCCTCAGTCCCTCTCCTGGATGATGTAAGTGTCTGACCTCATGCTCTACTGTCTCCTGTTTGCTGCAGTTACATTTTTTTTACATCCTCTTGCCGTATTCCTGACAAGGATGCTCATTTGAAAGTAGCCTGGCTGTTGCCTTTCATTCTTTGTTTGGGACACCGAGCGTCTCCCCAGGTCCCTGGGTGCTCGTTTCTGAAACTCTGTTTCCCATTGTCCTGGCTGGAGACTATCAGCTATTCTGTCTTCAGGCGGATGGACAGACAAGTCTTTCCTCTGCCCCCACCATGTTGCCGCTGGACCTGTTTGGTGAGTTTATTTCAATTACTGGGTTTTTCAGATCTGAAACTTTGCAGTCACTGCCTCGCGTCTTCCTTGTGGAAACTGCTGGGACTCTTTTTGAATTCATTCATTACAAGTTTGTTTGTAGCTGGGCGTAGTGACACACCCCTTTAATTCCAGCACTTGGGAGGCAAAGGCAGGTGCATTTCCATGAGTTTGAGTATGGCCTGGTCTACATCGTGAGTTCCAGGGCAGCCGGGACAATGGGTTCCAACCTGAGGGTTGCAACTTCTTTGGAGATTGAACAACCCTTTCCCAGGGGTCACTTAAGACCATTGGAAAACACAGATAATGACATTACAATTCATAGCATTAGCACAATTGCAGTTACGATGTAGCAATGAAAATAATTTTATGGTTGGGGGTGACCACAATATTATAGGTTGCAGCATTAAGAAGGTTGAGAGGCACTGGCTTAGAGAGATTCTTGTCTGGACTTTTTGCCATTTCTGGTGAGACGGAATATGTAAGAGCAAAATGAGCCACCTGCACTAAATATGTGTGGCCCCCCATTACGTAGCTAGCAGGTGTTTAAGACAGAACCGCCGGGCGTGGTGGCGCGCGCCTTTAATCCCAGCACTCGGGAGGCAGAGGCAGGTGGATCGCTGTGAGTTCGAGGCCAGCCTGGTCTACAAAGTGAGTCCAGGACAGCCAAGGCTACACAGAGAAACCCTGTCTCAAAAAACCAAAAAAAAAAAAAAGACAGAACCAGTTATTCTAACGGCATGCAAGAGGTTTAGAAAAATATCTCTCATCAAAGCTCCCAGCCCGAGACCGTGCACAACTCATAACGTTTGCCCCTAAGGGCTCTTGGGAAAAATGACCGACGTGTAAAGGTGGGAAGCTGGATTCTCTTTCAGACTAGGAGGCAGGAGCTCCAGGTAATAGCTGAGGACCAAAGGCTAGACCACATACCAAGCAAGGTTAACAGCAGGGAAGAGCCCAAATAAAAAGAGGGCTCTGATCTGAGGACCCCCAAAAGTAACCTCATCCCGTGCCATGGCTAATTTCCTCATCTATTGGGTAGCTAAGATGCAGGAGTCAGACTAAGGCTTTGCATCACCTGTAAGGAAGCCCTGTCACACCACACAAACAGACGGGACTTTGCTCCCTAGCTGATGATGACCCACTCCAGTGCCTGGCTCAGCAGGTCTTCAACACTAATCCATAAAGGAGTCAAGGAAGCTGGTGCTGGCACTGGGTGTGTTCTGGGAAGCTGTCCCGGAGACTGCTGGCCTCTCACCAGGCCGCTGAAGTCCATGCTGAACAAACCCACAGATGCAGAATCAGCAAGCGCTGTGTGGTAATCTGCAGCGTTCTGAGTTATTCCTGAGCAAAGTTTTCAGGAGCGGAAGGGCAAGGCGAGGTGCGATAGATAGTGTGGGATATTCCTTGGCAGAGGAGTTCCATCTCATCCCGGGTGGTAGCTTTCGCACCTTCACGGTGTGGTTTCCGGTATTTGGAACAGGTGGCCACATGGGTTCAGGGTGCTGATGGAGTGGGTTTTTCCCTACGATGCTGGGGGCATCAGACAGAGGGCTTCCACACTGAGGCACTGCTCTACCGCTGAGCCGCAGCTCCAGCTTTCCCCTCCTCCCTCTCTCCTCTCCCCCTCCTCTCTCTATCCTCCTATCTCTCTCTCTCTCAGTGGTTCTCTACTTTGTTTTAGGGGACAGGGTCTCTCACTGAACTGATTTGCCTAGATTGGTCGGCCACCACGTCCAAGGACTCTTGTCTCTCTACTCTCAGAGCTGGGGAGTCCCCCATCATTTTTATGTGGGTGCTGGGGAGTCAGGCTCAGGTCCTCGTGCTTGCACTGTCTCCACGTCCCCTTCCTTCACCAGCTGCTTGTTGTTCATTTGTTTGTGTGTGTTTGTGTGTGTGTGTGTGTGTGTGTGTGTGTGTGTGTGTGTGTGTGTGTACGAGTCTCACTAAGTTGCCTGGTCTTAAATGTATTCTGTATCCTCTAAGCCTTGAACTCTTGATCTTCCTGAGTAGCTGGGGTGATGGGCCTGCAAGAATTCTTCTCAGGGTACCTACAGAAGATGCCTCTGCTCTTTGTTCCCTGCTTGGGGGACACGGCGTAGATGTCCCCCCCCCCTCCCTGCCTTGTTTTATATCCCACGACGTAGGTTTCTCTGGCTTCAGACATTCAGGCAACAGAGTAGCTCTCCTCCTGCTCCCTGCATTCCTCACTCCCATTCCCACCCCACCCCACCCCCGCTGCTGATTTTTGTTTTTTTTTTTTGTTTGTTTGTTTTTTGAGATGCATGTTCCAATCTTGATTTAGGGGGCCTTGAGCTATGCAGCTCAGGCTGGCCTCAAATTTGCAGTGATCCTCCTGCCTCAGTTTTCTAACTTGTGGGATTACACGTCTTAACCCGACACAGGCTTCCTTTGACTTTTCTTTTGATAGGTAACTTTCCGTAGAATGCTGTCTCTTTGAAGCTCTGGATGCCTGGACGGTTACCATCACCCACTGACTCCGGTTAGTGTTGTTTCTTTTGGAAATCCATATTTGCTGTTATTATTGCTGTGGGTGTGGGTGGGCACGGCTGCCACAACATGCATGTCGAGGTCAGAGGGACGACATGGGCTCTGGAGGTGGAACTCAGGTTTCAGGCCCATGTGGCCTGTGCTTTCCCTACAGAGCTATTTCTGGGATCTAGAACTTACCACCCTCTCTAGCAGGCAGTCGGGGAGGGCAGCCCCGCCCACTGTGGGTGGAACTGATACCTAGTGACGGTCTCTGTTAAAGTTGATCTGCTTAGGCTGGCCCTTACTTTTACTGTGCGGCCATTCATTTTCTAACAGAAAACATGTGTACCTGTGCCCACTGCATGACATGCTGGACTGCTGTCACTCAACCAGTGACTAGGTCTAAACCTGGTGTTCCGCACTCGTGTGGTTTCTCCGCTGTTCGATGGGATGCTTTCCTACCTCCATTTAGGAAGCAAATGCTTAGGCTCCTACGCTCTTAACAGTTTTTTTTTTTTCCTGAGACATGGTGGGCCTATGTAACCTTGGCTGTCTCAAAATTCTGTACATACATCAAGCTGGCCTTGACCTCACCGAGGTCCATCAGCCTGTTTCTCATCTACTGGGATTAAAGGGCTGTGCCACATCGTCCAGCCAGCTTTTCTAACTGCTTGTAATAAAGTCTGTTTCAATTCAGTCCACCCAGAGTTACAAGTAGAACTAAATTATATTATTTGTAATTTGTCTGTAAATTATTTTGTATTTCTTTCACATATTCATTATCTGCCATTTATTTTTTTAAATCTGTATCCAAAAAAAAAAAAAAAAGACATGTGCACTTTGTGTATACTTGGTGCCCTAAGGTAGGAGGGTGTCAGATCCCCAGGAACTGGAGTTAGGGATGGTCAATCACCATGTGGGTACTGTGAGCTTGAGCTGATTTTTTTGTTTTTTGGAGACAGGGTTTCTCTGTGTAGCCTTGGCTGCCCTGGACTCGCATTGTAGACCAGGCTGGCCTTGAACTCACAGGGATCCACCTGCCTCTGCCTCCCGAGTGCTGGGATTAAAGGAGTGTGCCACCATGCCCGGCGGGTACTGCGAACTGAATTTGGGTCCTCTGCAAGAGCAACAAGTGCTCCTAACCAGTGAGCCAGCCCTCCAGCCCCTGGTATCCAGGTCTTATTTTCATGGCTGAGGTTTCTTGTCAAGAGAGAAAAGCTCAAGTACTTCAGTAGGTGTTTGGTTTTGGTGACAGGGGTGAAAGCGCTCCAACTCTGCAATTCTCCTCTGACAGGATTCCAAGTCATGGCTTTTGCTTTTCTCTCGTGTGTTCTGTCTCCTTAGAAGCTACGTTTCAAGGACGGCCTGTCCATGTCACTCCTGCCCACCTCAGATCACACTTACTCTGACACCCCATCTTCCCACCTGTGGTCCTGCTCCACGTGGACATGCTTTAACCACGTGGTGAGTCCACATGAGGCCCAGTAACCAAGCATGAGCTTTGTCAACTGGGCAGTGGTAAAAAGTTTCTGAACATGCCATCACCAAGAACTAACTCAAAATCAAGTGTATAGTGATTCCAAAATAGCTGGGGCTGTGCTTGCCCATGCTTTCTTAAATCGCCTCAGCACAATTTTGGCTCTGAGCACACCGCCCACACTTTGTACTGTGCACGACATCACACTACACAAGGGCAAAGAGTGCTGCTGGAAGCACCCCAGCTCAGACTGGAGACTATGTTAGCAAGTACAGGGTGTTTACTACACGAAGTTCTCTGCCCTTATGAAAAATGGCTTAATTGTGGAAAAGAAAGATCTGATTTTTTTTTTTTTCCTATTGTCACCTCCAGCATGTGAGCATCCTATTCCTGGGTCGTGAGCATCCTATTCCTGGGTCGTGATGTGTCAGAACCTGGGCCTTTAAAACTGCTAGTTGAGTAGCTGGGACTAGGAAAGGTTCCCAGCAACTTCTGGGATGGCTCTGACCACACTCAGGCTGCTAGTGCTGCCTGTTCATCAAAGCGGCTCGTGCGCAGCTCTGATGATCCTAAAACCGGAAAGCACTGATGATACTGTGCCTGCAGATCAGCAGTCAGCCAAGATTTAGGTGAAAATAAATGAGTGTATTTACCTCATTAGCACATACATGTTCTCATCTTTAGTGGTGAATCTATGTGTACCAAAAACTGTTTAAAATCAATTCTTTGTGACTGATTAGCACTGGATGTTTGATCTGCATACCTACCCGCTGTTCTTATATACCTAGGGCTGTGTAAAAATCCTTTGGGCAAAATCGCCACCAGCCCTATTAGACCCTGGAGATGGCAGCAGGCGTGTCTCTCTGGCAGTTGTTCTTGATTGGCACTGGAAGTGTCACATCCATTGGCTGACATTCCTCTAGTCTTCCCTGCAGTTGCTCCCCAGCCTGGTGGTGGGACAGGAGGGTGGAAACTGGTATTTTTCTCGTTTTAAATTTGACTCTAACAATCTCTACTTTCAAATTATATCAAGAGTATATGGCTTCTATATAATACACCTTTCTTTTTCTTTGAGACAGGTTCTTGCTGTGTATCCCGGGCTGGCCTCAAGTTATCCACCCTCCTGCTTCTTTGCCTTAGACTACGGAGGTCTCCGGCATGCCACCACGCCCATCCCTTTTCTGTTTTGCGTTATTCTGTAATGAAATGCTGTGAGACAACTGGGCTGCTAGGCGGCCGTGTGCATGCTCATCTTCACCCTTGAGGGACGCGCTATAGATTGTGTTGGGATCGCTTGGGTTTTAGCCAGTACTCTGAAAAGTAGACTTTCAGTGTGTGTGTGTGTGTGTGTGTGTGTGTGTGTGTAAGCTCAATTTTCTTATCCAATATATTTTATTAACAACTTAGTTACCGACTAACCAAAACAATAGGAAATGAGGATTAATGGACACAATAACAAAAACCTCAAGGATATCAATTCCGAGGAACAATTCTCCGGGCGTGAGCCGCAGGATTTCTTCCGCTGGAACCTGGGGTAACCAGAACCCAGAACCTCCGCAGGAGCCACAGCTCCGAAGCCTTCCCTTGAGTGGTTCTCTCTAGGAGTAGTCTTAAAGTACAGCGATGAGCAGCCAAATCTATCCCAAGTCTCCAAAAAGCCCCCGCCTCCAGTTCTGGGCTCATTTATATATCTCCTCCCAGAGTCTGTTCACTGGATCTTTTAAGCTGACAACAATTAAGCTCCTACACGAGGTGGTTGCTCTTTTAGTGAATTAACCTCACCTGTTTTTTCACGAGACCGTTCCGATCCCGCACTTGGAATCCTAAAAAACAGGTTTATCTCTCCTTCTGTGTGTGTGTGTGTGTGTGTGTGTGTTGTTGTTGTTGTTGTTGTTGTTGGGAATGAGCCAAGAATTTCTACGTCTATCTTCTAGGCCAACTCTTATTGTACTTTTTTTATGTTTCATTTCCAGACTTACTTTATAGTTTCTTGTGATACTCTCCACTGGCGCCATCTTTTGTTTCCTGACCTACAGTATTTGATAATGCCAACACCTGAAATAGACAGAACGCTTTTCGGTTTGTCTTTACAGTGCTGACAAAGCTGTGAGGTTCCCTCTGCCTCTACCATGGCGATACCTTCCACAGGAACTGAGTTCTGCACAGCTAGCCAGGTTCTAGCTGTCCTATGCCCTATGCCCAGTCCGTTCAATCAAGCCCTGTTAAACAGAAAACGATCCACAGCTTTCCTTGTAATCCCCTTAACACCCACATCCTCCACACAAAACTCAGCGGTCAATTCTGCCTTCTCTCTGCCGCATCGTATGTCTGCAACTCCCCAGCAGCTCTCTAACTCAGCCGTCTCCACAACCTGCCCGCACCTCCCTCATCCCGTGCTCAGTCTTTAAGATTAACCCTAGCTTCCTTCTGCCTTTTCAGATCCTAAATCAGAAGCCTGCTTCATGCTGGGCTCTTCCAGAAACGATATGATCATCACAAATGACAGTGTGTACGCATGTTGGAGTCACAGGAAGTACTCGGAATCCTGACAGGTGGTGCTCAGGTCTGAACCGTGAACCCTGGGTCTCGTGCATGGTAGGCCACCGCTTTACCGCTGAGCTACACCCCCAGTCTAGACCCAGCAACCTGAACTTTCCTCATCCCTCCTTCACCTTGGCTTCGTGTCGATGACAATCCCAGCCTATAATACACATTATCAACGGGGCATTTATTCTGTACCGTTTCTAAACAGTCCACCTTAAATTTTTCCACAACTATTGCTCTTATTTTCTATTACAGCTTTGACTTTGTCTTGACTCTCCACAGTCTTCTATTTGAATACATTATTTTGGCTGAAGTTGAGGTACCCATAATACCCCGCCCTTTGGAGATAAGGGATCTCACTATGTAAACCAGACTGGCCTCGAACTCATCAAGGTCTGCCTGCCTTTACCTCCTGAGTGCTGGGATCAAAGCCGCGGCCATGCTCAGCTAGAGTATCACGTTTAATTGCCGTGATGCCTTTGATCTAACGCAGTCTTCATCCAGGATGGATCCAAACTGTACAGTACCCTTAACGCCTCTTCACTCCACTCCACTGAGGCCGGCCTGTCATTCCTGTCCATCTCACTGACGTCTGTTTACACACTAACGGGAAAACAATTCCATTTTGACCCTAGCCAAAAGTACTCAAGAAGCAGCATGCGTGTTTTAAACATATTACTGCTCGCGTGGGTGAAAAGTGTAACATTAAATGTTGCGCTTTATCATGTTCTGTTGCTTTTTAAGTTTTGGGTGACTAATGACAGAGTTACTTAACATCTATAGTAATAGAGAATCAGCAATAAAGTTGGCCTTTTTGATGCAGGTGAGGAGGAGACAGACATGCCGACCTGGGTGCTGGCATTTATTCGGATCTGAGAAGCATGCGAGCAGTGACTACTGCATTTACATTGCTGGTAACAAATTACAGACATCTGAAACACTGGACACAATCAGTAGATTATGTTTATAGAACCAACCAAAAGACTTCTGGATTTAGGCATGAGAAAACGGTAAAACTCAGGACAGGATTTCAAACGATTAAACAAGCCTTTACCAAAGAAGTATAAATATAACCCAATCTCACCTAAAGACAAGTACAAAACACCTGGAAAATTAAACTTTTGTCAGACTTCAGACAACCCTGGACCACAGCAAGTTTTCCTGTCTAATACGTCTTCTCAATAGAAAACATGACCTCTAAAAAAAAAAAAAAATCTTTGCTTGTATAGCTGACAACATACTTCCAAACTGAAACAACAAATGAAGGAAAACAGCACTGGTTACTCTAGGGGTCAGTTTTAAGCTGAATACCATGCTAAGTGCATCTCAGTCAGCCCACACTCTCATCCTATTGAAGACTGTTCCTCCACAGACGTGAAACCGAGTACACTTTAAAGTCACATCGCACATGGCGTTAGTCACAGGCTGGGCCAGGCTGCAACCTCTCCAAACTCCCTCAGGAGGCTTTGAGAGATGCTAAACGCTGCTGAAGCACAGTCTGTTGCAGGTTCCGCTCCTCTAGTCTGGACTGAGTTCCCTGTCAGCACAGCCCAGGTTTCTTAGGTAGCTCTACTTCCCCACCCCCTGTGGGAGCAGCGATGTTGAGGGAACTTGTTAAGTAACACGAGACACTGAACTCATCACCGTGCCTGACATGCCAGGACAGGTTATTCTGACTGAGCTTCACCTGGAACAAGGAGCATGATTTTAACAAACAAGTTAAAAGCTCTCAGGCTTTCCTGGTGCAAAAGGCAGCACACACGCAGACGAGAAGCGGGCGCAGGGTTAGAGCCCTGTGCTGCCGCTGTGTGGTGCTTCTGTGGGGCGGCTGAACACACCATTCAGGATGAGCTACACAGCTGGGGGTGCTTTTGGCTCAAAACCTTCTGTTAGTGAAGTCATAAAGCTGGGAACAGTTTACAGGTGGCTCCTATAGTCTAACCTTGGTACTATTTTCTACTCGTTAGGTAGAAAAACTAAACCTAAAACTTTCAAAATTAGAGCTGTAACTTTCTTTGGTCTATTGGTTTTGAATAAAGATTATGAGGCAACACACAAAGAAAGACAAACATCGTAAAATAACTTTTATACAGGATTAGTAGATCTGTTTACATATAAAAAACAAAGACCCCATTACAGTTAGATTTCACATAAATTACACAGATTAACGTTTTAAAACTACTATTCAATTCTTTTAAAGTCCCTTTTAAAATTTTCATTTGAAGGCACAGTGCATGAAATAAAACCAAAAGACTGAAGCACTTAAGATGAACAGGTGTTGGTTGTGTCCTATAAAGAGCTATGAATTGTTTTGGATCTGGGGAAATATTCTGGAAAAAAAAAAACAGAGGTAAAAAGAACATAAAAAATACCATGTCATACCTCCAAAAAATCTATAGCATAGAATGTAGCTAGAACATTCATGTCACGCCATTTATACACATCTTGTCTATATTTACATAATTTCTATCCAATTGCCTTAAAATGGTAACCAACTTTCAAATTTCAGAAGAAACCGGGATAATGTTCTGAGAGTCAACTGGAATCATTAATGAATTTTTAAAAAACCAAATATAAAGGAGAAGTGGGTACTGGGAGGGTTTTCTTCAAGAACTAGAAATCCAAGTTCACTTGACATTAATCAAAGGCCCTAATCACACCCCCAAAACTGCTATAATTAAAATAAATCAGAAACCTAAAGTTATCAACAAGTTGCTAAACAGAAAGAGCACTGAATATTTAACCATTAGTGGGCTTTTAGTAGTAACAATAAAGGAAGAATTTGGGGGGAAATGCTAGGCTGCTACTGTGAAACAATCCCCGCCAGAGACCCACACTGCAGGACACCATAACACACTCGTAGCCAAGGAGCTTTGGAGAGAGCAAGGACCAAACCCGGCACTAGTGCAAGTCTGGCGAGCCAACGGATCGATTTAATGCTGGGAAGAAGCGGAAACAAGTGGAGCAGTGAGTCGTAGTTACTGGTGACCTGGTGCTAGCTCAAAAGCACAGCAAGTTCAGGCATAAACACTACCCCCTTTTTTTCCCCACTCATAATTAAGTTTTAAATTCAATGTTCACTAATTCAGCAAATCTCCTTCAGATGAAATTACCAAAGATTAACGGGTCAGATGAAATTACCAAAGATTAACAGGTTAAGCACACTGAGCCAAAACACAATGTTTCCTTTCCCAAAGGTGACAGAGTCCCAAAGCCAATCCCCTCAGCGAGAATGGCAAGTGTTCTTCACGGTACCAGATCCCATCACCGTCTGGAGTTCTGGAGTAGCTGCTTGAGATCGTCCCACCAAACTATGAGCACAAGTGCGCACGCGCGGGCAGACACTCTGAGCACCACTGGGCCGCCGTGCCGCTTTTGTTAAGGCTCAGGGAGGGAAGAAGACTTACAAACTCATCACCAGGACAAAGCAATGCCTTGTGAGCAAAGGAAAGGCACATCTCAGACTGGAGCAAGTTGCCTAATCCTGCGACCGTGGGGTCTGCGACACTAGAAACATGGAAAAGTCCCCAGGAGAAGCTCAAGAGATGCATTCCCCGTCTCGTATGGCTTCAGTGCCCTCCGCTGCCGAAGCAGTCTAGGACCAGATTGGCTCCACAAATAAGAGGAGGCAGCGCCAAGGAGACAGTTTTGGTAGTCATGGGGCTTGTACATTCATGTTCATAGTGATGGGGTGAGGAGGCCTGGCTTTCCAGCTCAATGCACTAGAAGTTCATTAAAGACTCGAAACTGTGAGCAGAATTTGGGTTTAATTTCAGGAAAAGATTGACTAAGAGCTATTCTGCATATTCATTTCTAAAAAAAAGTCCCTTACATACTAGGAAGGCGTGGCCTGTGGCTGATGGGATGCACTGTGAAAGACACACTGAATCCAGAGAGCAAGTGCAGCGTGTCCTTTAGTGAACACCAACACGAGTAAAATGAAGACTGTCACACGAACTTGGTTCCTGGCTGTAAAGTCCCAAGCAGGGCCCAGCCACAGGCCCCTTGTTGGTTTTCTGAGTTGGCACTTTTAAGAATAAAGCTGAGAAAAGAGCAATACACATCATCATTTAGAGAGTCACGAAGCATTATTAGAGGAAGTGGAATCATGTGCCCCTCATTAGCATTAACTCTCACAACTCTCGTTCATGTGGCAAAAACAAGGGTTCAGGCACGCTGACGCCAGGACTGACTCCTGAATGGCTGGACCCAGCCGTCTAACAGCATAGCCAACGAAAGTGACCTCATTGGTCCCTTCCACTCACCACGGTCTCGACTTTATACAGCCACTCCGACGCGTTCCTCACCACGTGCGTGGCCCGGTGGCCTCGGTGAGCCGAGGGTGTGGGGAAACTGGTACATCAATGGTATGAATACAATTTGGAAAGGTAAGAGCTAGTTTTTTGATCCCCTGATTTAGTACAAGTTCAGCAGCAACTTGGCCATTAAAACATTCAAAGATATTAAACGGTTACGTCATTGGTAAGATTCACACTTACAAAAAGCATCACTCCACCGAACAGCATTCAGACAGACACAGTAAGATGCAAATCGTCAGGTCTTTGCATGACTGGCAGTGAAGAGACCTTCACACCAATGTCCTATCGCATGGCAGTCCTTCAGTTGACTTGTTTAAATGGAGAGAGCCATATTAAAAAGCTTTTAACTGAAAATTTTAACATAATTGCTTGATTTAAAAAAAAAAAAAAAAAAAGACCGTCACAGGAATCATCAGGATGAAGAACCGAATCACTTGCTGAGGAGCCCTGTATGCAGAGGCCCCGCTATTTCCGTAACAGTACGCCATCGCAGGTGCAGGCGCAGGCTGGAGCATCAAGGGTAGACATTTTGGATCCAAATGTACTAAGAATGAACACATAGGTTTCTTCCATTTCTAGATATTTTCATCAGTGGAATTCGGAACCTTTAGGTGTGGGACCAGATGGAAACCATAGGTGTACAACACGGAAAAAGGCTGGGATTTGGGAAACGTTGAGGAACAGGCTTTCCTAGAAGAACGCGTCCCAGAGATCAGCAGCGGCACCTATGGGTCTCATAGGGTAAGACAGGTGACATGGCCACTTCTGCTCCATCTCCCTCTCACCTCTACTCACGGGGACACGTGGCGCCTCCACAGCGACGCCACTGAGTTCTCATCTGAACTTGGCTAACCCTTTCAAGAGAGGTAGTAAAATCCTGCTTAAAGCACAGCTCACCAGTTCTGATCCAGCTCGGAAGCAGGTAGAAAGCAAATATGAAAGCCCGTTTATTCCATTTCCTAATGCCATATATATTTAGGAATTATCCAGCCGCCGTTAAACCTGAATCAGAGAAACCCCAGCTATCGCTAACCAGAGAAGAAAACTCCTCAGGAGATGGAGAAAATCTCGAGTTTTTAAAGCTTTATGTCAGAGTCTGACTGGTGTCCCTGCCTTAATGTTTCTGGATTCTTTTGGCCTTTAAAATAAAGATAATAAACTAAAGCCACTAGTAAATACCTGATGTGTGAAATACATCTACTAGATGGCTTTATGCTGTTACTATATAAACTCTGAACAGCTCATCTTAAATTAAAAAGAAAAACAAAGTGGCTGTCCCGTCTTCTGCTGCATAAACAGAAATCAGATTTTTTAAAGAAAAGGTTAAGAGTATTTTAAGGAAGGGAAGTGCAGAACTGCCTGTGATATTTAGCAGGTTAACTTCCCAAAGCTCTTTGAAGGAGGAAGGAATCTCTCTTCTCACTGCAGTTGTCTCCCGAGAGGAGCTGCCATTTTTGCCTGGTGCTTATGCAGGGAGATATGCAAAACGTGCTTTTCAATGTTTGCTAGAATACAGTGTTTCCTCCTCTGTGTCCGTTTCATCCTGGAACTCATGGCTTAGGAGGGACTTTTTGGAGCCAGCTGACATCATGCGGATCTCATCTTCATACTCATCGTGACGCTGCCGGAGCCGGTGGAAGCCATCTTTGTGCCTGTTAGACTTGATGGAGCAGATGCACCAAATGATGCAAGCCGTTAGGACCAGAGCTGACATGGTGGCACCTGTCCGACAAGACCACATGGGGGTGTTAACAAGCAGCACTTTGATGGCACTTTTAATAATGTGTCATTTACTTTAATCTCATGCAATTAAGAGCAATTTGCTTGTCTGGAGATGTTCTTCTGCGGCAGACCGCTTAGCTGGCAGGCAGGAAGCCTGGGGCCCAATCTCCAACATCTCAACAAAGCCAGGCCACTGATAAGCAAAGCAGCGAAACTCAGAGTCCAGCACCTTTACATTTCTGCTACCTGAAGACAATTTTCAATACCTCAGTGCTTTTTTTCCAAGATCATTTTTCTTTTTTTTTTTTTTCCCTGAGAATTATTTCTAGGGCAAGCTCTCTATCACTGGGCTGTACTCCCAGCTCCCCAGATTGTTGTTTTTCTTCTTCTTCCTTTTACTTTTGTAACTTAAAAATGTTTAAATTACATTTTGCTTATTTATCTTGTGTGTTCATGTGTGTGCACACATGCATGCATGTAGAGGGCAGAGGACGACTTGTAAATGTTGGTTCTCTCTACTGTGGGCTTCAGGGATTGAGCTCAGGTCAGCGGGCTTGTGTAGCAAGATCTCCCTCCTGCTAAGCCATCTTGCCAGAATTCACTCATTCATTTATTCTTTCTTTCTATCTATCTCATCCATCCATCCACCCATCCATCCACCCATCCACCCATCCAGCCATCCATCCAGCCATCCATCCACCCATCCACCCATCCATCCACCCACCCATCCATCCATCCACCCATCCATCCACCCATCCAGCCATCCACCCACCCATCCATCCACCCATCCAGCCATCCATCCACCCATCCATCCAGCCATCCATCCACCCATCCATCCACCCATCCAGCCATCCATCCACCCATCCAGCCATCCATCCAGACTGGGTTTCACTGTATCTCAGGCTACCTTGAGACTCTCAGGGCATCAGGCTTGTATAGCAAGATTCTCTACCTGCGTCAAGCAGACGCAGGACAGTGGAACACTGCTTTTTCCACGTATTTTCCCCTTAACCTTTCAGTAATTCAAACAATGGCACAAATTAACCCTGGGGGGGGGGGGCATTTCCTCTTTCCTGGACCTTGAAAAACCAAATATAAGTTCTAACAACCAGTGTGATCTTGATATAAAGCAACATTTGCTTATTCAAGAATATCCGGTAAGATCCACTTGTGCCAACCACAGCTCTAGGGTCTGGGGATCAGCTCAGCCTCTGTGGCCTGGAGCTTTTGTCTTGGTGGGGAACACTGAATGTAGATATGTCCCTATGGTGAGGACTGTTATGATGGGAAAATGGTAACTGTGTGAGCTAGAGTAGTGAGCTTGGAAGGTGAATTTGACTGTGAACCTGAAAGACTTAGGGTCAAGCCAGGAGAACACCCAGGACAGCAATAGCTTGGGAAAATCAGGTTTAGTTAAGTAGACTCTAGGGAAAAGGCAATTAGCTAGAGGTGTTTGTGGGGTCTAGCCACTCTCAAAGGAAACAGAACTGGTTTTAACTTGAGTACAAAAAAAACTGAACGTCTATACCTGACACAGTTACCACGAGTTCCCTTGGCAAGCCAAATATCCGGTCATCTGTATCAAAGACGATAAGCACAGAGCTGGCTGCGTCATGATGCACAAAGACCTACAAAGACAAAGTGCAAGAATCATAAAAACGTCACTTATAGGGCATGGAGAGATGGGGGCTCCCACTCTCCAGACTCCAGCTTTAGGGAATCCAGGAATTCAAACCCTCTTCTGGCCTGTGCTGGCACTGCACACCAAATATTAAAATTAAAAATGTCAAAGCCACTTATGGCACACAGCAGCCCTGCTTCACTAATGCTTTGGGCCTATAAAGCAAACCAGGAAAAGTAACTTAGTGTCATCTATATTACACAAAATGCTATGCCAGCTATTCTTTTGTTGCTGAGGAATAGAAAAACACCTCTGGCAACAAAAAGATAATAGACACTGTAATGAAGAAGTGGGCATAATTTTTATTTCCTTATCCTCTCATGCTTTCTAGAAAAAGTCTCAAAATAAGACACAAGTGTTTTATTAACATAAGCACTTCTGCAATCCACCTGAGTTCCGTACCTGGGAATGCTGCTGCTGGTACCCGTCAGCAATGGCATTGATGTTATGGACTCCGGGAGCTAGAAGCACATGGAAATAGCCCCCCTCTTTTGTGTGCACTTTTATTCCTTCGTTGAGTACAATGACTGCTTTAGAGATTGGTTTACCGGTCTTGTCTTTAACCAACCCATGGACTCCTTTGTGGACCTGAAAAAAATTAACATAATTCAAGTTTTCACAATTCAACAGGTATTTTACAAGCAATAGCTTGAGGCTTGATCAAAAATCAACCCAGCACACATGCACGAGCACGCTCATGTGCAGACATACCCGCTACACAAAACAGCAACAACAAAACCCTTACAGCTATGAATAGGGCACATTCTATAATCCTAGCTACTTAGGAGGTAGCTGCAGGAAACAGAGTTCAGGGCCACTGTCATCAAATTAACAAACTCAGTCTCAAAAAAAAAAAAGTTTGATGAAGGTTTTTGTTGAATATACGTAGATGATGAAGCCTGGCATGTCTGAGGCTCTGGGTTTGAAGCCCAGTACCAGAGGCAAACAACTAAAGGCAAGCTCACCTCCACCAGCATGCTAAGAAGAGACTTCTTGTTCTCGGCCCACAGGGCAGGGAGCTGAGCTGCACTTGGGAAGAGGCAGCAGCTTGTGTACACTGTGATTTCTGGGCAATGACCATAGGTGACACTATAATCCTGAAATATAAAGTCCAGAATCAAATTAGTACATATAAAAACTCATTTTGTAAAACAGAGTAACTGGGAAGAAAATGGGTGAAGTAAGCAGTATTTGTGATGCATCTTACAACAAATATAAATAAACCATCATGTGTGATAATGGGTCCCCTGAGGACAGTGGCTATGACTGGCCCACTCTGTGGCAGCACTTCCCATGGTGTAAGAACAGATGAGGGTTACTGGGGTCTGCTGAGCTGCTGAGTCCACATGGAGAGCCAGCTTGCCTCTCCACTCTGTGACTCCACTGTTGCTCCCACAGCCCTGGAGGTGGAGGACAAGCACTTGGCCTGACCTCTTCAGTCTGAGCCCGCTGTGACAATGGCAACTGCCACAGCAGAGCACCCAGTCAAGCGCAAGAGCCACTTCTGCAGAACTTTGCCTGCCATCTTCCTGAAACTTGCTCTTTTGCACATCGTCATGAAACATAATCATAATCTTTTTTTCTGTTATAACTTTTTTCTCTATTTTTGAGATTATAACATAGTTATATAATTTCTTCCTTCTCCACACCCTCCCTATGCCCTTTCTTGCTCTCTTTCAAATCCATGGCCTCTTTTCTCATTGATTGCTGTTACCCATATTACCTAAACATATGTTTATGCATATAGATTTCTCAATATAACATTATATAGACTGAGCAGTCTATATAAATGTAACATGTGTCTCTCCGGGGCAGGCTATAACCAATTGCTGTGGTATTGGATAACCAGTTGGTGTGCTGTTCCTTAGGGAATACTATTTCTCCAACTCTAAGCATTTCTAAGTTGCCTGTAGGCCACTGCAGGGTTGAGGCCCTGTGGTCCCCTCATGCACGTGGGCAGGTCTGTTGTAGTTGTCCGTGTTCAGGCCACGGTCAGGCAGCCATGTTGGTGATCTTTTTATGGTTTAGCGTCTGACATCCCTAGGAGACAGCCTCACAGCAAAGTCCTTAATCCTCTCTGCCTCTTACAATCTTGCTCTCTCTTCTGAAATGTCCTCTAGACCTGTAAGTGCTGGAGCTGTTTTCTAGATGTGTCTATTGGGACTGGGCTCTGCAGCTCTACATTTTGATTGGTTGTGGCTTTCTGTAATGGTTTCCCTCTGCTGTGAAGAGAGGTTTCCCTGAGGAGGCATGAGGACCACACTTGTCTGTGGGCATAAGGACAAACGCTTAGGACGTAGTTAAGGGTTATGCTGGCCCAGGGAAGTGCTGGTTGTCGGTTTTCCTCCAAGAGCCGTGATTTCAATAACCCTTGGTAGTTAGCTGGGCTTGTAGGACTAGGCATGGCTTCCCTCTTGTTGAGCCGGTCTTAAGGCCAATTAGAGAGCTGTTGGTTACCGCCAACGTATTCTTGCCACTACTGCACCCTTATGGTTATTGTACCAGAAACTCCATTTTTTTTTCACTATAATCCATAATTTCCAAATCATGTCAACTCTAGTTCAATATCATCAAAACTAGAACTTTAACACTCGATTCTTACCTTATAGTCACTATTCTAATCAAAGCCCTTATAACTTCTTGTCTAGACTATTTCAAACTAGTTTCTTTGCGGTGTCTCCTTCCAAAATATCCTAATTTCTCCTTAACACAACTCAATGTCATTATAATCTTACTCAAAATCTTTAGTAGCTTTCTATTCCTTATTAAAACTTAATAATTTAAAGCCCCAAATTCTTTTCATTCTTGTCTCTATCTGGGAAAGGCCACTCAATAAACTGCTAAGTGGCCTTTCTGTGTATGCTGCTTCCTTATTCTGAGCATCCTGCTTCACCGTCTCTGTATCTCTATCTCCATATAAAGGGAGGGGAGGGCTGTGGCTCTGACTAGGTAAGTATTTTCTGTCTTTAAAATTTTATAATATGTGGAAAAATGTTCTGTTCTAGGTCAATTAATTCTGAAAAGCCACTTGTTCAGTGGGCCTTGGAACATATTTTATTTATCATGTTACTGAAAAATGCCTCCCACATAGTAAATTTTTTGAACAAAAAACTTTTAGATCTATTTTATGTATGTGTTTTGCCCGCATGTATCTATGTGCACCACATGTGTGGACTGCCCACAAAGATCAGCAGGAATCCTATCCCCTGGACTGGAATTACAGGTGTCTGTGAGCCAGCATGTTCCCGGCATGTGTGTTCTGGAAACTGACCCTGGATCCTCCGGAAAAGCAGCCAGTGGGATTTTTGTTTGTTTGTTTTTTGTTTTTCAAGACAGGGTTTTTCTGTGTAGTCTTGGCTGTCCTGGACTCACTTTATAGACTGCGCTGGCCTTAAACTCACAGCGATCCACCTGCCTCTGCTTGCCTGAGTGTTGGGATTACAGGTGTGTGCCAACACGCCTGGCTCTAACCAGTGTTCTTAACTGATGAACTAGCTTTCAAGGCCCCCACATAGTAAATCCTTAAAAAATAAAGAAATGCAAATGAAGTCAATTTTCTCAACACAACCACTAAGTGAATCCAAGCAGTCTTTTATGCAGAAAAAGAAAAGACAGTTTCAAATTCATCTGGAGTTGTAAGGACCCTTGATTGCCCCAAACAATCCTTAAGAACAACAAAGAAGACTATAAATCCCCGTTTTTGAAAAGTATTACAAAGCTGTAACGAAGCAGTCTAACAGCAAAAGGACGACTGCAGACCTGTCCAGCGTGGTGGCGCACGCCTTTAATCCCAGCACTCGGGAGGCAGAGGCAGGAGGAGCTCTGTGAGTTCGAGGCCAGCCTGGACTATAAAGCGAGTCCAGGACATCCAAGGCTACACAGAGAGACCCTGTTTTGAAAAACAAAACAAAGGGCTGGAGAGATGGCTCAGCGATTAAGAGCACTGTCTGCTCTTCCAAAGGTCCTGAGTTCAATTCCTAGCAACCACATGGTGGCTCACAACCATCTATAATGTGATCTGTTGGCTTTTTCTGGCACACAAGCAAAACACTGTATACATAGTAAATAAATAAATTAATTAAAAAAAAAAAAAAGAAAAACAAAACAAAAACAAAAGAACTGTCAGGTTAATTCAAGACCTAAGCATGTCAAGGGAGTCATGAGTCACTTTCCTGTCTTAGAGACTGTGCCTCTCCCTTCACTGGATGACCAGCATTCATTTTTTAAAAAAATATTTACTTATATGAGTGTCCTATTTGCATGTATGGCAGAAGAGGGCACTAAACCCCATTATAGATGGTCGTGAGACACCATGCGGTTGCTTGGAATTGAACTCATGACCTCTCTAAGTGCAGCCAGTGCTCTTAACGACTGAGCCATCTCTCCAGCCCCATGACCAGCATTCTTAAGGCCATTCTAACTGTGCTCTCTAAAACATACCTTCATGCTGCCCAGGTGACTGTGCCACTCTGCTCCACGCATTACTCCTCCGGGAATGTTCTCGTCTATAAAAACCATTGGGAAACATGATCAACAAGACCAAAAGGCTCCGCTGTCCCAAAAGCAATCAAGCAAAACAGGAAACCCCGGGGTAGAGGAAACGCCTACCTGACTTATTTGGGCAACTGGGCTGACCCATGTGCATCGATGGATGGTTATTTGCATAAAGAGATGCCAAATGCTTTAAAGTTTCTTTGTTTTCCACTACCAAGAAGAGAAATTTGAAAGTCAGTGGAAAAACTGAAAAGACTTTTGTTCAAGTTAAGCATAGCGTATTTGAGTCCTCTTCCTCTCCTTCTAGTAAGTTCTGCACCCCACTGAAGTTTACTGAGGAGTTTCCATAAATAACAACATTGTTTTGTTTAGTCCAAGACAAACAAACTTACAAGCAAACATCTTTACATGAAAAAAATACTAATGGTGAATTTATACAACAGGAGAAGATACGGTCTTCTTTTGGTTTTACTGTACCTCAATTATGGACACCTGGGGCCTAATAACAATACCCCTTGCACACTGCATTGAAAACAACTCAAGCTATCTGCATATGCTGTGACCTGGAGAAGAGTCAACAAGCAGCTGCTTAGCTTACCACAGGGCACAACCCACTGGGCAAGGTGTCAAGTGGGAGGGAGCGGGTAGACTGTTCTATGAGAATTGGCACTCACTTTTGTGTGTATAACACACAATCTCAAAATCTACAAACATGAACTTCTCAAAGCCTGATTGTAGACAGCACTGAACAGACATGACTAGAGGCTGCGACTCAACACAGCGTGGCCGCCACCAGGTCTTCCCTCTCCAGCCTGCCTGAACTGTTCATGTGCAGTATGGATTGTCGTCTACGGCTGACTAGTTGAGCATGAAGCAAATCAATTGCTCACTACTGAAACACAGCACGTGAGAACTGGCACTCAGCACACCTGTCTGGACCGGCTTGTCATACGGATATGTGACCAACACAGAGCCGCCATCTAGAGCAATGGAAAGGCTGAAGTCCTGTTTCTGAATCAAGTTTTCAATGATGGCTTTAGTCTCAGGTTGGGAGACATTACCTTAAAAAAACAAAACAAAAACAAAACAACAACAAAAACAGAACAGTTAAATACAAAATATTAAGTTTTAAATTTTAGCGCAAGTATAAAGAACCATTCTATTTGAACTCCACCACAATGTTGGCTTACAGAACCCGTGGGCAGCCAGCTGGTGGAGGCATACACCTTTGCGACTAGCCCTCTGGAGACAGAGGCTGGTGGATCTTTTGAGTTCAAGACTGGCTTGGTCTACAGACCGAGTTCCAGGACAGCCAGGGCTACACAGAGAAGCCTTATCTAGAAAAACCCAAACCCAAACCAACCAAACAAAAAGACCAAAAACAAAACAAAACAACCCCCTCCAAGACCAACCCCCCCCCCAAAAAAAAAACCCAACTTGTGGGTAATTGTCTTTCCATGTGCTGCCTCAAGCCAGCAAGACATGTTCTCAGAGGGCGGTTACTCCAAGTTGTGCAGAGTGAAGAGAATGTGTGCACATTAGCACATTATACACAACAGCGTGCACACATGCTGTGCGTGTGTCCACAGTCAGAAGGGCAGAGAGGGCCGGGAACACCCCAATAATCCTAAGTTTCTTTTAAAAAGATAAAACGCAAAACTTTAATTACTTTTGCAAAGTGAAAGAAAAATGTTCAAAATGTTTTCTGGATGTCTAGGTTGATTTATAGTTCACACTCACAGCTCAGACAAGTAGCACCCATCACTCATCCACAAGGTGGGCTGACCAGTCTCCAAGCTCAGAAACACTCATGTCCAAAGTACCAACTAAATGGCCTAAAGTTTGGTCCTACTTGTGAAATCTGTGTCCAGGTCTTTGCCGCGGGCATTTGCTTGCCCGGCCTTTGAGGTGCAGTCTTTCTCTTGTGCTCGCTCTCGCCCGTCTGGGTTCAGAGAAGGGACAATGACAATTCTAGTCCTGTCGACCAACTGAAATAAAAAAGACACCAAAAGCTCGTTTTTCTATGTGGACCTGACAGGTACTTCTCCCCTTCATTTTAAATGTCATTTTAAAAGGCAGAACACTAATAGAAACTAAAATGTAAAATTCTCATTTGCTTTGAATAAATTTTAAAAGAAAGGAGACAACACTGCATAACTAACACTCCTCATGACCTCTTGGTGACAAAGAATAGGAGTCACAGAAGCACTCCTGACACACGAAAATCCAGCTTGCTGGCTGCTTTTCTGTGTAAATTTTTATGGGAACATCACCAAGCCCATTTGTTTATGTTTAATTACTTTTGTGTATTATAATATGAGATTGAGTAGCTACACAATGTCTGAGGCTGTTAACCCTAATTATATACTGTCTGGCCCTTACAGAAAACATTTGCGGATCACTGCCTTAGTAGAAACGGTGGGACTATTTTCTGGATTACAAGTGGACTATAAAATCTGAAAATAGAAATGCCTTTTCAGACAAGGAGAGTGGAAAACAGCATGTCCAAAAACCCTAGGTAGGCTATCTGCCTTGCTATACTTTCTCCTCAATATGCCCCATAGGCACTAATGCCTATACATGTGACATGAAGTAATTTCCTAGGTTCTTCACCCTACCTATTTCTGATAGCAGGACACTCATCTTCACTGTCATTTTCACTGCATTCAGACTCACCCCAGAAATGCACCTGTGGGGGTGTCATTAGGGAAGTGTGACTATGGACCCATGCTCAATGTCTGTGCCACTATCCCAAGGACAAGGGTCTCAGACAAAATGAAGAGGGGAAGAGGAGGAAGCAAGCAGAAGACCACTGTGCTTCCTGGCTTCGGATCTAGTGTAGCTGGCCACCTCCTGAACACCACAGGCCTTCACCATAGCGACGGGCTCTCATCCCCTCTATGCCAGAGGTACAGTAAACCCTTTCTTTCTGAAAAGACGTTAGGCTCTTTGGCTCACTGGCTCCTCAATCTGCCTTCTGGAGGGTTTAAGGTAGCTTATGCTTCACCACAGACCTACTCACCAGGTCTCTGCATCCCGTCACCTCTTTCTCTTTTGCCAGGTTCCAGTGTCCAGACTGGCTTCAGAAGCTTTGTGATTCCTGTTTAAGCATTTCCCTCATGATATGGTCTCTTATTACCATCAGCCCAGTAGATACAAGCCTGGCTATATGTTAAAAACAACCTGGGCTTGGGTAGAACATGCACCTAACATGTACAAGGCCCTGAGTTTGATGATAACCCCACATTCAGAAGTTGAGGTGGGAGTGTCAGGAGTTTGAAGCCAACTTGAGCTCTATAGCAAGTTCAAAGTCAACCTTGGCTACATAGTGAGACTCTGTCTCAAACAAACAAACAGCCTAAAGCTGTGGCAGTCTATTCCTGGGGAGGAATTCCTGGGGAATAAGGAGTTATAAAAGAAATATTGCTGCCTCCTGGGGATGAAGTCCAGGCACTGGTGTTTCAAGGCTTTGGGTATTTCTAATATGCAGTCAGGGATTTCATTATCTCATTTGAAGAAAGAACAAACAAGGGTAAGAAGTTGTCAATGAAGATGATAAGACAATTTTTAATCCAGTCTGATCTCATCTAATCACATAGGTCCTTTCCGATCCTGATCAATACCAGTTCCTTCCCAGCTCCTTTGGGGAAAGGTGGCATATTGTAGCAACACTGCATGGACTTTAAAGCAAGATACACTGGGCTCTGTTTGTTTTTAATTACAAGAAAAACAATAGACTTTATATGTTGGTTTAGATTTGTTTTACTAATGACTGGCTTTGGATGTTTAGTAAAGTAACAAACACCTCCATTCACTTTCCACTTGTGTGACAGATTCCCATCCTTGAAAGGATGAGTGCTGAGTGGCACTGTGTATAAAGTCCCGGGTGACAGCGCTTGGCACGGTCAGGTATAGCAAACAAGTCCTAGTTCTTTGCACCTTTCCTAAATTAGAAGTAGGCAGTGCTAATTACTGACTGTACTTGCCCCCCCCCTTCCCTAAAAGAGCACAGAACAAGGCTTCTTCACTGTGTATGACTAAGCCGTAGGACAAGCTTCCTTTCTATAGCCACAGATGCCTAAATTAGATAATGCTGTGTCAGTATATAATTTATTGCAGCCAAGATCCCCAACAATTTTATATATTACATGAAAGGTAAAAAGAATTACGTCTTTCACTCTATTTTTCAATATAGTGACTCATTTATAGGTAATTGAGAATGGCGGTTCTTTAAGTTAGAACATACAGAACTGTGGGTAAGGTTTAAAGGAGTCTCAGCTTACAGAACTGATGGCAAACTCTCAATATTTTCTTCTTCTTTGCGTCTCAACATATACAAAGAAATATACTAACTAGAAAGACACCATGAACAATGAGTATATGCAAAGATGATTCTTTTCCCCCCATCCTACCCCATCCCGAGACAGGGTCTCTCTGTGTCGCCTTGACTGTCCTGGATTCGCTTTGTAGACCAGACTGGCCTTGAACTCACAGTGATCCACCTGCCTCTGCCTCCCGAGTGCTAGGATTACGTGTGTGTGTGCTATCACGCCCAGTTCGGTTTTTTGTTTTTTTTTCTTATAGTACACAACGTACTAAAGGTGCTTCTGTGTAAAATCTAGTAAGAAATTTAAACTTTTTCCACGGCGCCCTGATATCAGCGACTCTGGAGCCTTTGTCTATATGGCAAAACAAATTAGTCTCTTACTTGGGTAACAACTGGGTTCTTTTTGTAATTCAGGCAAAGAAATTCTGCCAGAGCCAAAAGCAGTTCAGTTCCAACTGGAGCGTTTCCATGGATACCAGCAACAAAGCGAATTTTTGGTTCTTCAGGTTCTGATATGTTGGGCTTATTGGAGATTTCGAGGGACCAAATGTGGCGATACTCAGCACTCTGTCCCAAACTTCCAGAAACAAAAAGTCAGTGAGCAATCAAGTGCTACATTAAACTTAACTTACGGACTTTCAAACTAACGGTGGAGGTGGAGACGCCAAGCATAACCCCCTTGAGGCCGTGAGAGAAGCCCGGTGCCAGAGCCCCAGGGGCGGCTCCATGACTCCTGCCAGGCTCGGTCCCCACGCTCGGTACACGGCCCTGGCTCTGTCTTCTACACCGACGCACTTCAATTCTTATTATGGAAATATTAAATATACTAACTGTAGGAGTCTCTCCTTTTAAAACCTAAAGTAATCTTTATGAATAACACTTTATACTTTAAGTGTAACGTCAGTTTGACAGTAAAAGCTAAGTCAGCAGAAACAAAATAAATGATCAGATTTGCACTTTCACAAGAGCTTCGAGCAGAAGGCTGCCTTTTGTTACTGTGACGGAAGAGTGAGCAGCTCTAGACTGGAGTAACGTATTAGCGTTAAGTTGAAAAATATTAATAAGATAAAAGTCATTGTGTTTTCATCCAATGACACTTAGTGCCTGTGGATATACCACCTAAAAAGCCTGTCCCTACCAATGGTAGATAGGCTGTGTTTTCAGGAAACATTTAATTTTCAAAAGCACATCTTGAATTAGAAGGGTTAAAAAATTAAGTGAGCTTTTAAAAAAAGTAGCTAGCAGAATAATGCCCAATTTGGGCTTCGTTTAAGTAGGGAGACCGTAAACTGTATGGAATAGTATGGCAGACTTTAAAGCCCAAACAAGGCAGAAATACTAAAGTCAGTTGAAGAAAGGAAATTAACTGGTTCTGCCAAATTAAATATCGCTCTGCATCTATGAACACCATAAATCAGGATTTAAGAAGCTAAAGTGTCTGTCAAAATTAAAAGAATCAATGAAATGAGGTGAGTGAGAAAGAAAAGGGCTAAGTGACGCTGAGCAGGTGTACAGAGGCAGCTGTGTGCTCGTGGCACAAACACCCTCCCACAGCAGGCAAAGCGCAGCTGTCAGCTCTTCATGGATACCGCGGGAGCCATGCAACAAGACATGAAGGAACGCCTGGAGTGACACAGGGGAGCTGAGCAGAGAAGCCCAGAAAGGAAGGAAGAGCTGCCCCACCCACCAGTGTGACATGCGCTGTGGACTGTTCCAGGGTCACAATCTAAAGTTTCAAGTGTGAGACTATAGGCAGACCAGAGCAAAGCAGTGACAATACCAGGCCTTTTCTGTACGCGACCCAACAGCTGTCCACTGCCCTCAGCAAAATAAAGAAGCTAAACAGCACTTAGTGAGACTACAAGTCTGCAGCTGGACCTCAGCAAGCATCAGAAAATAGTCAGAGGAAGCGATGCAGTCTACGCATCGCTAACCTAACAAATGGTTTCTGCCGATACACGAGATTCATTGCCAGAAAATCTCCTTGTGAAATAAGACTCCAACTTGCATACATTTGATCCCCCAAATACCTCTAAGTAAGTAAAAGATGCATTCCGATGTGGCAAAGCACGGATGGACCCGCTTAAAGGAAGAAAGAAAAACGAGGTGCTCTTACGTGGTAAGGTTTGTAATGTGTGGGTAGTTCATTACAAGTCCTCTCAGGAACTCAGATAAGTCTTTGTATGAATGGTATCGATACAGAGCCAGGTCTGAGGATGAGCTCAGCATGAAGCCTTCCAGGCCATTCTCAGCCGAAAGGTGTTTGATCAGTGCTTCAAACTCTTTAGAAGTTGGGTCGCTGGCGTCGTCAGTGCTGGTGCTAGCCCCCTTTCCTTTCTTTGATTCCCTGTTTGCATCTGTTGAAGATCGAACAAGCGTGAAGTTGACCTGAGTAGCACCTTCACTCCTGACGGTCACGTTCTTGGTAACGGGGTTATACCTATAAGAAAGCAGACAGGTGAGACCCATACGCTCTCAGTATCCAAGAACTGGGAAACAGACGGGCAGAGAATGAAGAATCCAAGGAAGAAATGTGATGTAGGTTTCAAAGGAGTCAAGTTTTCAACTTTGAGTTAATTTATTATTAAAAACAAACAAACAAACACATGTGAATGTATAATATGAATGAGTTTCTAAGATTCATGCCAGGCATGGAGGTATACAACTTTAATCCCAGCAGAAGTGGGCAGTTCTCTGTGCTTGAGGCCAGCATGGTTGCCATAGTGAGTTCCAGGACAACCCTGGCTATATAGAGAGACCCAGTCTCAAAACAAACAAACAAACAAAGATTTCAGGGGCTGGAGAGATGGTTCAGTGGTTAAGAGCACTCATGAGCTGCTCTTTCAGGGGACTTGGGTTCAAATCCCATGACCCACATGGTGGCTCACAATCATTTAGTAACTCCAGTTCTAGAGATGCAACGTCCTCTTCTGCCACTGTGGGCATGCTCGGACATACATGTAGGCCGCTGTGGGCATGCTCGGACATACATGTAGGCTGCTGTGGGCATCCTCGGACATAGATGTAGGCCACTGTGGGCATGCTCGGACATACATGTAGGCAAATATTTATACACTTAAGATAATAAAAAGTTAAAATAGGATTTCGAATGGAAGTTCACACTTACTGCAGATACCCAGCGCCTCCTAGCATCTGAATGCACCTGTCAGCCTTTAAGGTATGTGGGTGGAAAAGCCTTAGGTAGCAACTTAGGGCATTCCCTACCAAAGACATGATTTTTGCCTGCTTCTCAGCTACTCTGCTGTTCCACTTTCTCTAATTATTCTGCCAAAGTAGAAGAAAAAAGAATAACCCAATAGTGTGGGCTTCTGAGCTATTTCTGAGCGACTAGATAGTTAAATGCTCTGTTCTAGGTGAAAAGAAAGGTACTAATGGCTATAAGGGTCTCCACGTATTTAGCTTTCCTCCAATGGATGGTCAAACTAACTTTACAAAGATGTTGGCTACAAACAAGAGGGGAATTGTAGTGAGAAATTTGGTTTCTTAAAAGCCCAGTTGTGGCCAGGTGTGGTGGCACACGCCTTTAATCCCAGCACTCTGGAGGCAGAGGCAGGGGGATGGATGTGAGTTCGAGGCCAGCCTGGTCTACAAAGTGAGTCCACGACAGCCAAGGCTACACAGAGAAACCTTGTCTCCAAAACAAACAAACAAACAAACAAACCAAACAAAACCCAGTTGTGTTGGGACTATGGTTTTGTTTCAATCCAGGTGTGGGATACAGGGCTACTTCAGACTGACAACAGCAGCTGGCTATGGTTTGGCTCATGCTCTGGTAGAAGCATGGTTTTGCTGGCTGAAGCTGGTTTACACATGGCATTCTGAGGACTCTTCAGAGGGCATATGACTCTAGGGGCCCAGAAGAGCTCTGGAGGAGCTGCTGCTGGTTGCTGGTTGGAGATATCCTGCCCACAAAGATTGGACTTCTCCCAAGGAACTCGGCACCCTTAATCAGCCGGAAGTAGTCTAAAGAGATCTATGGCTCCCCTAACCCTCTATCCTTCTTTCTTTCCTACCTAGAGCTGGGGGGTTAGAAGGGATTGGGGTGGTGTAGGGAGGTAGGAAAAACCCCAATAGTCAAAAGCCTGGCTGCAGGGACTATTCTGTGGTAGTGCCTACTCTTGTCAAATCATGAAGAAAACCATCTGAGCGTGGTGATATGCATGTAACCTTAGCGCTCCAGAGAGCGGAGCAGGAGTGTCAGAAATCCAAGGTCAACCTTAACTACACAGGAATCAGGAAGCTCAGCCGGGACGTCACCAGCTCCTGACCCAAAACAACAAAACAAGCAAACAAAGCCAACAACAACAAAGAAGTTTCAGATTAGGTGTTTCCAATTCTATGCCAGTTGTAAAGCCAGACATGGTGGCGCACGCCTTTAATCTCAGCACTCGGGAGGCAGAGGCAGGCAGATCTCTGTGAGTTCAAGGCTAGCCTGCTCTGTAAAGTAAATACAGGATATAGCCAGATTAAAAAAAAAAAAAAGAACCCCTGTCTCAAAAAATAAATAAACAAAAACAAAAACAAACAAAAAACCAAACCAAACAAACAAAAAAACCAAACCAAAAAAAACAAAAAACAAAAAAAACAAACAAAACAAAACAAAACAAAACCCTCAAAAATCCAATTCTAGGCTATAAAGAACTATAAAGAAAACCAGATTGGTTTAGTTTTCTGAAAAATAAAATAAAATAAAATAAAAGTCATAGGCTCATTTTCTTATTTTTAATAAATAAATCTAGTTGGGCATGCATGCACTTGAGAGGACCAGGAGTTTTGGGGTCAAGCCTGGGCTATAGGAGACTCTGTCAAAAAAGCAAACAAGTCCATAAAGAGGAAAATGGCTTACTCAGAGCCTGTTATCACCACAAAGTTTCATGGAAGCAGTGATATAAATGTTATCACAAAAAAATGAGTGCACGTGAGAGCTTGGCAAAGCTGTAAAAGGGAACTAACACAGACCGGTGTTCTCTGTGGGACGGCGTGACCTTACTCAGCAGAACATGAGCATTGGCCTTTTCCTCCCTTCTTCTGACAAGCACATCTCAGCCATGTCTGCCTTATTCCCAAGCCCTGTATTTGAATGCACTCACCACTTACCCTCGGGCAGATGCTGTGATCTTATATGTCCCTGGGACCAAGAGGCGCCAGTAATCTCCAGCTTTGTAAGTAGTCACTGGGTGGTTGATCTCGGCAACACTGAGCGTGGCATTCAGTATGCCTCTTCCATCTGTGCCATCGAGAACAAACCCTTTGACACCCTGATGGACCTGAACAAAGGACAAGAATACGGAGTCTAAGGGGAAAGATCATCTAATTACTTTGGAAGCTCACATCCAAAACAACACATTGCTAATAATGTAAACAAAGGAGCGACCAGAAGTTAGGGTCCAAGTAAAGCCTGTGAAGAGGCCATGGGAAGAGCATAGCAACAAGAACACTTTAAACCCTAGGACATTAGGCCGACTTCAGGGTGCTGTGAGAGAAAACATGCGGGGGGCGGGGGGCAGGCCTGTTTTGAATGGATTATTTTCTAAAGGAAGAATATTCTACACTGAAAAGGATAAGGAGATACAACAATCAAACACATTACCTCACATCACACACCATGTCTATAGACACTGCTTGTGTGCTACTTTGCTTAATCACCTTTTTCCTCTTCCCCATTTAGACAAATAAACTCATCTATAGCCATGAATTTTCTAGGTAAATACACAAAACAAAGTGGAGTGCAGAAATAGGGCAAATATATTAAAAACAAATTAGAACTAGAAAAGGTATACTGTGGGGCTGCGAGATGGCTCAGTGGTTAAGGGGCACTTGCTTCTTTTGTAGAGGACCCGGGTTTGCTTGCCAGCACCCACATGGCCTCGTGGACACTGTCCACATGCACACATGCAGACAAGCACTCACGCCCATGGACTACTTTGAAGACACACTCTAATATAAAAGCCTCATGTACACAAGGCTCGTTTTGGTCTTGGAGGGAATCACATTTGTTCCTGAGTAATTTACCTGCTTCATAAACTGGATCAGAGACCTTCGATTTTGTTCCCAGTACTTTGGCAGTTCGTTCTCAAATGGGTATTTCACACAGCCTAGTTCGATAGTTACTTCAAAGCAATTTGTCTGTAAATAGTTCCAGTCCTGCATACCACCTAAAGACAAGGAGTTAAAATGCATCACTCTGAATACACGTTAAATAGTTTAGACTCTATTAGGTGAGAATCATTCCTAGTAAAAACCAGACCATCTTGGCTCTGCATAACTGAAGCACAGCAGTAGCTCACGGGAGGGCTCTTGATGCTGGGCGTTCATAAAGAACCCATTAGCACAAGAAAGATCCACAACGGTTTGGACCATCCCCTGGTCAGGCTGTAGTGTGATGTGTCTACGCAGAACTTGAAGAGCAGTTCAACAGTCACTGCACTGTGTTAAAGCATTTGAGCATTTAAAAAAAAAAAAAAAACACACAACAGTTCTTTCTCAAAATTGAAAGGGATCATTAGCAAGCAGCACCATTCAGGAGAATAGAAAACCCACGTTGTAAGGCCTTGGTGGTTACCTGGCACATTATACCAACTAGCTCCATTTGTTATCCCATGAGGGAAATACTCATTAGGGTACATATCCTTGCAAGGTCTACCTTGGAACATCTGGTGATTTTCCTGAAAAAGAAAAAAGAATCTTTGCTAGTACTTCTTTGCATTGACATTAAAAAAAAAAAAAAAAAAAAAAAAAAGTTTGCTGGGTGGATACAGGCAACAATTTTAAAAAGTTACCAAAGGGGTTATGTAAGAGGGTGTGAGGAGGGAGAACACGGCCACAGGAAGTTGTGAGACTTTTCAATATATAGTTTTCTATATCAGTTGGATTTTGACTCTGTGTAGGTCGAAGTTTTGAACCCTGGGATCCACACTGACTCCACAGAGTTGTCCTCTGAACTCCATGGCAATGCAACCACTTTCTCCATCCCACACAACATACATTCACATACAGTTACAAGAAAAAAGCTAAAATTAAGAGCTGGGTGTGGCAGCAGCTGTGGCTGTCTGCACAAGACCAAGCCAGTAAACATTCCAGTGCAGAGTGGGGACAATGGCATGCTTTCCTTATTTTTATTTATTTGTTGCCATTTCTCCAGCTGTTTTCTTCTTTTAGGACAACACTCCTGATACCATTTGTGTCTTAGTGTTTTCAGCCTGGCATTTGGCATGAACAGTATCCAGGCTGGAGCCAAGCATAAAGTACATGGGCAATCACTTAGAGTTCTGAGGGGGGCACAAATAAACACTATAGAAATCCAGAGGACAGAAGAGGGCTTTTGACTGGGGAAGATGGTCAAAGCTTCACCTCCCAGCTTGGCAACAGAAAATAAGGACAAAAAAAGCACAAAGAGAAAAATACAAAATTTATCTATCACCTTGAGAATTAGCCATTTAACCTTAAAATATTCAAACTCCTATTAGAAACTTGCTCTGCCCACCGAGGCTTGTGATCCCATTGCACTCACACAAAAACCATAATTTTAGATCATTGTAATAAGTATACATGTGCTTTTGTGTGTGTGTGTGGGGGGGTCTTATTGTGTAGTCCTGGCTGTCCTGGAACTCTCTATGTAGACCAGGTTAGACTTGAACTCAGAGATCCTACTGTCTCTACCTCTCAAGTGCTGGGATTAAAGGTATGAGCCACCACACCCAGCCACATGCTCTTTTGCTTTCTGGTTTTTTGCTGAAGGCTAGCACCATGATCTGCTAGGCTTCTGACGCCATCAACTTCCACCAATGTCCACCTACCCATCAGATTATACAGTTCATAGACGCACTAGTCTACTATTGGACCAATATGTACATTACAAACATTCATATAAAAGTTAAAGGATACTTTAAAGAAATCTAAGCAGATTTCTAGCATTCTTCCTCCATCTTCTAAGGTCATCTAGAATAAACCATAAACTGGACATCACTGTTCTAGGCATTAACTGCTAACATACTGACTTACTCTCAGAGCTTTAAGGAGCCGGGGAAGGTGGCTCTAAGAACTTTGTTCTGATCACTGCTCTTTTACAAGGATGCCAACACACTTCAGCAGGCAAGGAATAATCTTACAAACGGTGTGGGGACCACATGCTAAAGAATGACTCTAGACACCTCCCTTACACCAGACCCTGAACTAGTTAAAAACAACTCATAAATCTGAAAGTAGAACTAAGACTAATAAGACCAAAAAAAAAAAAAAAAAAAAAAGGCAGAGCGCCTTGTGACCTTTGTTTACTAGACGTCAAAAGTATAAATGACAAAAAGATTAATAAACTGCATATTGTCAGTCATATGATTCCCCATCTTGTTTTTCATAGTTTGACCAACTGAAGATGTTGCTTTGCACTCTCAGCATATATTTGGGTTATACCTAATTTCTTCCGCATGCCAGCTTAGAACTTTCTTTTGCTGATTGCCTTTTGGTGTAAGAGGGTGTAGTGGAAGTTTTGGTTTCTTTAAAAAAGTTCAGTTGTGTTGTGTGAATGTGTTTTTTGTTTTGGTCCTAAGTGTGGGATGTGGAAATGTTGTATCCACTGCTGAAAACAGGCTTGCGAGAGGGCACGTGATCTCTGTCAGCTGGAAACTGCCTTGTGAAAGGGGCATGGTTTTTGCCAGCTGAAAGAAATCCTGACTCTGGGAGGGAATAAATAGGAGCCCAAAAACAGAGAGAGAGACAGACAGACAGAGACAGAGAGACAGAGACAGAGAGAGACAAAGAGAGAGACAGATACAGAGAGACAGAGACAGAGAGAGACAGAGACAGAGACAAAGAGAGAGACAGAGACAGAGAGACAAAGAGAGAGACAGAGAAAGAGAGACAGAGAGAGAGAGAGAGACAGATAATTGAGATTGCCCTGCATCGTTTCACATTACTTGGCTTCACTTTGAGATGCTCCTGGAAACAGTCCAGAGAACGTTTCACACTTGCTGCTGCTGTTTGCTGGTTGATTGGACTGTGGTAGTCCTGAGGACCAAGAGTGGAATTGACCCAAGGAACTGAGTCTAAAAAAGTCTACATCCCCTGTTCCTACTAACCTTCTTTCTCTCCTACCTAGGGTCAGTGGGTTGCAAGGGAGGTAGAGGCATTAAAGAACTTCAAATAAAATAGGTTTTAAAAAAAAATCAAGCTGGGTGGTGGTGGCGCACTCTTTTAATCCCAGCACTTGGGAGGCAGAGGCAGGAGAATCTCTGTGAGTTCGAAGCCAGCCTGGTCTACAGAGAGAGTTCCAGGACAATCAGAGCTGTTACACAGAGAAACCCTGTCTCAAAAACCCCAAAAATAAAAAATAAAAATCAAAGACTACAAGACTACTATTGCTTGGCTATATATGTGACAGTTCAATTTCCAATTTTTACATTTGTTTGCTGTAGATATTTCCCTCTCTTCATGTTTATGATATTATGGGATTCTTTTACATGATTCTTAGCTTAATTATAATCTTTTCTGTCAGTTTAGCGAAGTCTGACACTTGTGAGGCTGTTTACTTGTTTCCCTTGTTGGGAAGGGTGAAGTTATGAGGGTTTCTTGGGTGTGTGTGTGTGGGGGGGGGGTTACAGTACTTTTCTGTCTCATACAACCCTTCAATTTTCTCTTTTTCTTTTTCTTGTTCTTTAACAAACTGCCAGAAGGCACCTTTAATTTCTTTCCCCTTTTCTTTCTACCCTAGAAGCTGTGAGTTTCAGGACTCCCTTTAGCTCACCGGTCCTTTTAAACGGTATCTGCCTTTACATCACACCAGATCCCCTAAACTGTGTGCATCTGACACTGTCCTCAGAATCTCAGGACTCTCATTTGCTCCATTACTTGTTCAGTATCTTAGACTCCATCTTCTGGCCTGCTCTTCACTGGCGCCTCTCTACACCAACCCTACAACCTGCCTCCTTCCATGGGTTTGCTTAGCTCTTCCTTACTGCATAGCCCTCCTGATAGGCAACGTGGGATGGGTGCACAAGTCGTGCTATCTTTCTTATTGTTGTTTTACATTTTCTTGTTTGCATGTATAGAGGTCAGGGGGCAACTGTGGAAGTTGGTTTTCTCCTTCCACCGTTGGGTCCATCCCAGGAACTGAACTCGAATCACCAGGTAGCATTGTTGCCTGCTGAGCCAGCTTGCCAGTCCTGTGGTTAACTCAGTTACTTGCATTTTCAAGATCATTCATAATACTAAGGGTAGAATTTTGGTGATTATAAAGATCTGTACCACCTGAGGAGAAATATTCAGAGGATGACTACTATACAGCCATCACTCACTTTAGCCACCCAGAAACCTCCTGAGACTATTCATACTGGAGAAATCTACACGCATGAAGATGAAATTTTGGGGAGATAACTTTGTGGGTGTTTATTAAGGTTTATGAAAGCCTTGACTTTTGGGGGGGGGGGACCTTTACTTTTACATAAGTTACTTACTGGCCAAGAACAAGAAGGCTGTGTGAACAAAGAGCGGGAACTTTAATGATCATCTCTCCCAGGGACAGCAGAAGATAGACACAGACACTACAGAAGGTGGGATGCAGTGCAATTAAGAAAGGAAGAGAGAACAGGCAGGACACAGCAAATGATGGCTGTGAAGACTGAATCTGGATGAACTCACACCAGTTTATGCCGTTCTACTTTTGTTCAATACAAAGTTCCTTATTGAGAATAAGAGGAATCGGATGAAGTGGGAAATAAGTTGGGAGGCCAAGTAGCAAAATGTGACACTGCTCCCCAGGACTGAGGACTTGGCTGTGGTCAGTGAAGAAACACTGAAGATAGCAGATGGCCACAGCTGTGTGACTATTCTGGGTTATACCTGTGATGACAAGATGGAGAACAGTGGTGGTTGTACTGGCTGGTTTTGTCAACTTGACATAAAGCTAGACATTTAAGAACATGCCTCAGTCAGATGGTCTGTACACAAGTCTACAGGGCTTTTTCTTGGTGTTGCTGTTGTTTGTTTTTGATTTTTGGCTTTTTGAGACAGGGTTTCTCTGTGTAGCCTTGGCTATCCTAGCCCCTTTACAGACCAGGTTGGCCTCGAAGTCACAGTGAGCCTCCTGCCTCTGCCTCCCAAGTGCTGGGATTACAGGCATGTGCCACTGTGCACGGCAGCATTTTTTTTTTTTTTGGTTAATGATTGAAGTGGGAGGGTCCAGACCACCGTGGGTGGTGCCACCCCTTGGGAAGGTGGTCCCACCTTTTGAGCAGGTGGTCCTGGTCTGTATAAGAAAGCAGGCTGAACAAGCCATGAAGAGGAAGCCAGTAGGCAGCAATTCCCCATGGATTCTGCATCAGCTCCTGCCTCCAGGTCCCTGCCGTGAGCTCCTGTCTTGGATTCCCTCAATGGACTGTGACCCAGGATATATACGCCAAATAAACCCTTTCCTCCCGATGCTGCTTCTGGTCACAGTCTGTATCAAGGCTATAGAAACCAAATGAAGACAGCGCTACCTGCTGAGGACTGGGTATTGAGATATTGGTATGTCAAATGATGTGTGCAAGATCCTTAGGGATATCACTGAGAGAAATGGCTATGGGTCTAAGTTAGGGAGAAAGATAAACTTAAAAAGTTTAATGGTCTGGTGGCTGGAGAGATGGCTCAGCAGTTAAGGGCACTGGCTGCTCTTTCAGAGGTCCTGAGTTCAATTCCCAGCAACCACATGGTGGCTCACAACCATCTAGAATGTAATCTGATGCCGTCTTCTGAACTGTAGGTGTGCATGCAGGCAGAGCACTGTATACATAATAATAAATAACTTAAAAAAAAAAAGTTTAATGGTCTAAGGAAATAAATGAAGGCAAAGAATTGTGAAATCATAGCAAATGAGTACAGATTATGATGGGAATATGTAAACAATCTGATCAATTAATTTTGATTTTGACAGATGGTATAATATATTCTCATTACTGTATGCATGACCCCCCAGATATGCCATACCCAAATAGAAGGCAACAATTCTTTTTTTGTTTTTGTTTTTTTGGGGTTTTTTGAGATAAGGTTTCTCTGTGTAGCCTTGGCTGTCCTGGACTCACTTTGTAGACCAGGCTGGCCTCGAACTCACAGCGATCCACCTGCCTCTGCCTCCAGAGTGCTGGGATTAAAGGCGTGCACCACCACTGCCCAGCAAGGCAACAATTCTTTATGGTAAAATAAACAGCTGTATTATTTGATTAGCAACTCTGAATATGACTCAAACAAGGTCCGTTTGCAGAGAGGGAGTGAGTAAGAAGGTAGAATGACAGAAGATTATAATTAGAGAGCACAGAGCTGTAGTAATAACCTTTATGATCCATAACCAATAAAATCACAGACTCAATCAGTAGACCAAGATTGGAAACTACTATACCTAGTCCCAGCATGGAATTTTTCTTAGAACTATTTAAATTAAAATTCCAGACACACATACCCTTTGACAATTCTTTGTGTGTGTGGTGGTTAAAAATAAGTCAGTGTAATTCATTATACTAATGTGTATGTGGAGAACAGAGATTGAAGACTGTCCTCTCTGAATCATTTTCCACCTTATTTTCTGAGCGGAGTGAGTCTCCCTGGCTGCCTTCCCAGGGCTGGGTTTACAGACGTGCTCTACACCCAGCCCTCTGTGTGGGTGCTGAGGATCTGACCTCAGGACATCATGCATGTTGTTGCCCTGCAAGTCCCAGTCACTGTCTTAATATTTTGATTTGGAAAAATAATTGTGCCCATTATAGGAAGTTTTAAAAACATAGGATCTTGTTTGCCCTTTTTACATTATGGTAAACTTTAAATACCTTAAATGAGTTACTGGTGATTTTTGTTTTGTCTTTTGAGCCGAGGTCTCATAGCCCACACTGGCTCGGAACCTGCTTTACCAGAGTGTCCCCCAATCATCATCCTTCTGCCTCATCATCCAGCTCCCAAGGCTGGGGTTCAGGCGTGCACCGCTGGACCAACTGGCAATACTTTACATAGGGAGCCAGAGACTGAAACTGTAGGTTCAACAGGCCTAAAAGGCCTCTGTAACACGTGTTCAACCTTTCCTGTACTGAGACGGTTGCAGGGCTTTTGTGTTGGTACAGTAACTAGAGCGGCCTGTTTTCAAATGTTCAAAGAGAAAGCAACTATTTGTCAAGTATGGTGTGGCAGTATGCCAATAAAATTTAACTTAACTCATCAATTCTGCCTTAGCCTACTTTACTGGGCCTATAAATTAAATATGCATCAAGTGAAATAAGCCGACATCATTTATGTTCCGGGTCCTGAGTTAAAAACCACAGATAGAAAACATGACGAGTTTAAAACTTAATGGAGAAGGAGATATAGATGTTCAAAAGTGAGATGGGAAACAGGAAAAAGGGAAAAACAAGAATGGGGGTGGGGGAGAGCCACAGGTGTCTTCACTATGAGAGCACTTGACTTGAATGCTTTAAGGTAGTTTTCACTGAATTAACTTTCCAGCATCTGCTGTTCAAACACAAACATACCTTGGAATAAGAAAGTGCTATTTGTTGGAACACGGCATCATCCGGTGATTTGCTATATGTGGCAACTCCTTGTTCGTCATCATCAAAAGGATAGTTAACCACCAAAGAACCTACAAGGGAAACAGGAAAAGGCCGCTGACTGTTTCAAAATGGATCAACAATTCAAAACAAGCTTTCTCAGTTGTTAGTGATTCAGCTAGCCTGCCTTCAGGGTCCTAGCTACTTCCTATGTCATCACCTGCCCGCCATCACCAGGTGTGTACGGGGATAAAAGGACCCGCCCGCCGCCCCTCTCTCCGCATCTCTCTGTCCTTGTCCTTCTCTGCCCCATGGCTCTGTCCCGTCCATCTGCCTGCCCGTCCACATGTCCCCATGGCTCTGTCCCCATCCATCTCTCTGTCTGTCCACATGTCCCCATGGCTCTGTCCCCACCCATCTGCCTGCCCATCCACATGTCCCCATGGCTCTGTCCCCATCCATCCGTCTGTCCACATGTCCCCATGGCTCTGTCCCCTCTGTCTGTCTGTCTGTCTGTCCGTCTACATGTCCAGTCATCCCCCTCTACCCCTCCTCCGGGAGGCCCTAACTCCTCTCCCTTTCCCCTCCCTGAAATAAACTTCCTCAAACCGGACACGTTGCATGGCGTAATCATATAACAACAGCACAGCCAGAAACGGAAGGCGTTGACTGTGACCCCGATAGGACCTGGGGGAAGCTAGCTGAGCTAGCTGCATCCTAAATGAGAGGCCGCCTCAAGCTGCTGCTGCCTGAGACCCCCCTGCCCGGACCGACTGTACCCAGAACTGTGAACTGAGATAAAACCCCTTCTCTCTTAGGTAGCATTTGTCACGGTGTTTTATCACAGCAACAGAAAAGGTAAGACAGAAGGGAGAGCCATGAAATTTGTCAAGGCCAATTATCCTACCATAAATGAGAAACAGAGACTAGGGATGTGGCTCCCTGACAGAGAGCTTGCCTAGCACGCACAGGGCATTGGCGCCAACCCCCAAGCCTAGTACAACCACAACCACAACCACAACCACCACTGCTTTCCTCACAGTACTGAGGAAAATCAAAGTGAGCAAGTGGGAAAATAATGCCCGTGCACAAAATCTAAAGGCTCTTTAAAATAGATAGCTCTTTGGAGTTTACTGGTCTGATTAATCTATCAGATCTAAAAACAGAAGTACATAAGTTTTAACAGTTTTACTTTTGTCTCTTTTTGTTTGTTTTTGTTTTTGGAGACAGGGTTTCTCTATGCAGCCCTGGCTGTTCTGGAATTTGCTCTGTAGACCAGGCTGGCCTCGAACTCACAGAGTCCACTTGCACCACCACTGCCCAGCTTACTCTTATCATTCTTTTTTTTTTTTTTTTTTGAGACAGGGTTTCTCTGTGTAGCCTTGGCTGTCCTGGACTCACTTTGTAGACCAGGCTGGCCTCGAACTCACAGTGATCCGCCTGCCTCTGCCTCCCAAGTGCTGGGATTAAAGGCGTGCACCACCACGCCCGGCCCACTCTTATCATTCTTATAATTAAAACTTTATCATAAAGAACTTGCAAATAAAAAATATCACACAGTGAAATTAGCCACACCCAAAGCCTACCCATGTCAATGAACCTCTTACAGTTAGAACAGCCATTCTGAAGCTGTGGGCCTCCACACTGGAGTTCAGGGAGCGTGTAAAGCACGCTCTAGGGCTTCACGCACGCTCGGCAGGTGCTCTACGGGCTCAGATGCACAGCTGCGATGCTTTACTTCATACTGACCTTCCCTTCTATTCAACTGACTCCTTCCTGAGGAGTCACATTGACATAGACACTCCCAAACCCTCACTGAGAATGAGATCACTCTACTGCAGTTAAGTAATTAGATATCTGGAAAGAAGGGGGTGGGGCAGAGATAAAGAAAATGTGCTTGGTTTTCATGATGAAAGAGGAGAAAGAGGAAAGCAAGATAAAAAAGGAATGAAGGAAGGAAGGTGAGAAGGAGAAGGGCTTTAAGTGCTCTGTGGCAGAGGCAGTGACAGAGGACACGGTGGAAGAAAGCCGAGGGTTATATAAGCACATAGGACTTGAGCAGGGTTTTCAAACACTCTCAGCAAGTGCTGCCTGCTGGCAGAGGGGGCTGCCTTACGCACCTCCATGCAGATTGGCTGACAGCACAAATGGGTAGGACTTCACCCAGCTCATCACAGCAATCGTCTCGGGCTGGGTGGGATCGGTGATCGAAACAAACTGGTCTGGGAAATTTCGGTTTAGGTCAAAGTTGTTGCTGTTGTTTCTGCCAATTACACTTATCGAATCTCCTGCATGATAAAGGGTTAAAGTTTAAGACAGGTTTTTTTTTTAATACAAACACATACAACTTCAGGCACCTGAACATGAAAGCACCTCAGGCTCCCTGCTACCAATCTTACTGAGTAAAATGTATCTTTTTAAAAAAGTGTGTGTGTGTGTGTGTGTGTGTGTGTGTGTGTGTGTGTTTAATCTCTTCCAGATCCTTACAGTAGTAAAGTCATTACTCTTTAACGTCTGTCCTCTGCTCAATCTTTGGGAGGAAAAAAAATCCAATTACACAAATGATACTAAAGCATAGCTCAAGTGTTAATAATGGCACAAGCGACCCCTGGAGTTATTGGGGAGAAAACAGACCAGCAAAAAGAAAACTGTGGTGTGCTAACATTTGAGTTAATAGAGAATACTGTTGGGTATTTAACAAAATAGAGGGGAAAACTTCAACTCATGCTTAACTGTATAGACTCTTACTGAGAGTAAAAGTCTAATTATTGTCATTACAATGAGAGAAGAGCTGCAAGTGAAGGGGCAGCCACCTCTAACTTTCAGAAGGGTTGGAGGCGTCAGGAGGGGGGTCTGTAATGCTGCCAACAGTGAGAAGCCAAGCACCTGAGCCTGAGCCTGTCTGTATGAGATCCCCACGTCGACTCAGTGTGAGCTATCCACCCTGTGCCTGCATGTCTACACTGCGGTGTCTGCCACTCACAGGGGTCACTGCTAGGGGCAGCTGTGGGAGAGTAAACAGACTGCTTGGGCATACTTCAAGTTGGCTGCAGAGACAGGGACAGCTCTGAAAAGCTGTCCTTTTATAAAAAGAAAGTTTCTCTGCCTGATACCCCACTTTATGCCTAGGAAAGGCATCCCTTAAATAGAGATGGGGAGTCTGACACCTGGTCCAGAGGTGAACACAGATAGTTGTCACCTAGCAGACCCTTGCTGGTGGTGAACACTCTCTCCTCAACCATCCACAGCCCATAAGCACCTCCCACCCAACCAGACCCAAGCCCCTCTGGCTTAGGTGTATATAGACTTCAACTGCTTAGCTCTCCCTTAAGACTCACACGTGTATGGTTTCCATGTTTCTGAATATAAAAATAAGTTTAGGGGCTGGAGAGATGGCTCAGAGGTTAAGGGCACTGACTGCTCCCCCAGAGGTCCTGAGTTCAATTCCCAGCAACCACATGGTGGCTCACAACCATCTATATAATGTGATCTGATGCCTTCTTCTGGCCTGCAGGTGTACATGCAGGCAGAACACTGACTGTATACATGATAATAAATAAGTAATAAATCTTAAAAAAATAAATAAATAAAAATAAGTTTAATTTTTCCTTGCTAACCTATCCATTATCAGTTCATTATAGGTGAAATTATCAAACCCTTAATGGGAGACAAATATTTAAACGTTCCCTATGGACTCATAGGTTTGGAAGACACACATTCTTATCTCCTAGGGTCCTGTAGAAGATACGTGTGGAGCCCTGTCCTTCCAGCCCTTGCAGCATTGCCTCAGGAGAGACAGGCTTGCCTAGGCGAGGCAGGAAAAAGAAAAAGCAGCACCTTAGCAGGCCTGGCATATGGATGAGTAAGAACAGAACACCTCTGATGAACAGCTGGAGAGATGGTTCAGCTGGTAAAGTGTCTGCTGTGCAAGCACAAATACATTTAAAAAAAAAGCTAGGCGCTGTAATGTGCATCTACAACTCCAGCACTAGGGGGCGGAGCTGGGCAGAAGCCCAGAGCTGACTGACCAGCAAATCCAGGCGCTCAAAAATAAGGTGGAGAGCAACTGAATAATAACCCAACATCAACCTCTGCCTTCCACACACACACCACACACACTCACACACTATATACGTATGTTTCATCACATAATACAGAGTTTGCCTTATTTTCTAAGTAACATAAAAGCCAAAATCACTCACAAATCCCACGAATAAAGTTCAACTTCTTCTCTATTCCAAATAACAAGCTGCACAAGAACCAACAGGTTAGACTCTAATAGCCAGCTCTTCTTTACCTTCCTGGGCCTTTTCATACCCATCAGGGTTCATGGACGGCATAAGGTGGATTCTAGTGCTGCGGACCAGATCCGTCACTTCGGGGTCTGGGCCAAAGTTCTTGCACAGGTACTCAATGAGGTTCAATAGCAGTTCTCTTCCAACCACTTCGTTCCCATGCATATTTCCAATATACTTAAATTCTGGTTCACCTGAAAACAAAATCATTATATGGAAGACTTTTTTTTCTCTTCAGTTAACATGGAATCTGTTTATTTTTCCCTAATATATAAAAATGTTGAACCAAAATATTAAGTAAACATGTATTTTCCAACATCAAGAAAAATCTTAAGCATATTGTGGTTTCTTTTTAAAAAATATTTATTTATTATATATATATAGTGTTCTGCCTACATGTGTGCCTGCATGCTGGAAAAGGCACCAGATCACATCATAGATGGCTGTGAGCCACCATACGGTTGCTGGGAATTGAACTTAGGACCTTTGGAAGAACAGCCAGTGCTCTTAACCTCTGAGCCATCTCTCCAGCCCCCATATTGTGGCTTCTTTACCAGAGTATATGTCTGAGCAGGCTCAAAGTATATACATCTGCACATCTGGTGTATCTATAGACAGATGTGTCTAATGCACACTGATGTATAGCCCCACGCCAAACTGGACGCAGCTGAGCGGATCCAATCTGTGAACCTACTAAATACCATGCAGACATGGATTCCCAAGTGCGTCTTCTTTTTGGGAACAGATTGGCTCTTTTTTGACCAGGTGTTCTTTTTTTTTTTTTTTTTTTTTTTTTGTTTTTCGAGACAGGGTTTCTCTATGTAGCCTTGGCCATCCTGGACTCGCATTGTAGACCAGGATGGTCTCGAACTCACAGCGATCCGCCTGCCTCTGCCTCCCGAGTGCTGGGATTAAAGGTGTGCGCCACCACGCCCGGCTTGACCAGGTGTTCTTAATTGCAGTTACACACTATACAGATGACATTCTGCACAAAGCACAGTGACACAACACTAGCTCTGAGAGGCACTACTGCAAGCATGCGGAAGGCCATCCGATTACCTGGCTCGTGGACACCTGGGTTGTCCGATATCTCCATCACGTAGAGTTCCCTGGACTCTACTGACTTTCCCAGTGAATAAAGACGGGTGATGTGGGGATACTCATTGGCAAATCTTCTCAAGAAGATTTCCATATCCGGGAAATGGTGGTGGTGAAAGTCTTTGGGCTGAATTGGCTGATGGGAGGATGATGTTCCAGAAGGAACATTAGGGACAGCGACTGTGCCTGGAGTTGCTACAGTCCCGGTTGACTCAGGAACTACTGATATCACAGTTGGTCGAAGGGAAAAATCCATCTCCGTGGCTGGTCCTTCCTTCACCATTATATTAATAATAGTCAATGGCATATACCTTAAAAAATTGGAAATGGAGGTGGCTTGAAGTTAAGACACACAATGATTTAGCATTATAAAAACACAATGACTTTCCTGCACTTAGTGGTCTATCAAAACTCAAAACTAAACCAAGACCACTGCATAAATTTAGCCATCTTAGAATGTTATTTCACAGGAAATCCTGGATTATTTCTTTCACAAGCTTCCTAGGTATCACACATTAGAATGTTTGCCAGAAATGTTGCTGTGACACGCAAAGGGGCGGACAAGCCGGCTGCGGCTGTGATAGTCAGGGCACATGCTGCCCATCTTTGCAGCCGTTGCCAGGTTGGCATTCCTCTCTTCCTCTCACCACAAAGCTCAGAATTAAAGGGTATCAGTGAAATCTTCATGAAGTGCCTGCGCAGAAAGGTTTGCACAGGTGAAAAACCACTGCTTTAATGCATCGGAAAGCTGGGAAGACAGGTCTTAAAATTCTATCTACAGAGCTGTGGGCTGCTGCTACTTGATTCAACTAACTGAGATAATGCCTCTGACAGCTGAGCCTCTTGTAAAGCTTTGACACTCTTTCTTCAGCCCAGTGTCAGGGTGATGCTTCGCACTGTTGGACTGTGTGACCACACACTCTGTGATAGTACTTATCATTATTAAAGGGGGTGGGGGAGGACCAGAAAATGAGGAAAAGCAGAACCCACATTTGGTAGGTTTTGTCTTACATCTAGAGGGAGGCCTGACACTGTAATTAAGAAACGTTTAGAACTTTTACCCAGTTGAAACCGCTGTAAGATTGTAAATCCCAGGAACGAGTAGTCTGTGGAAATCACCAAATCTTCCAGTTGTGATATTGTGATTAATACCAGCCACTGAGATGGTTGCGTTCTCCAACCCAGACCCTGTTACTGAATCCTTAACGAATCCTTTAATTCCAATGTGAACCTAAAAGACAGAAGTCAAAACTTAGAGGCAACGAGGCAATCAGTTTGGTGCTGGAGTTTCTAACCGTGAGACTACTATACTAATTTCTTCTTCTTTTTGTGACAGGATCTCATTATGTAGCTCTGGCTTGCCTGGAACTCTGTATGGAGACAACGCTGGCCTCCAACTCACAAAGATGCCCTGCCTCTCCTCCCGAGTGCTGAGACTTAAAGGTGTGCAGCACCATGTCTAGCAACCAAAGTATTTTTTAATCCCTTGAAGTTGAAACAAAACACAGGCAAAGGACTAAATTTTTTTTTTTTTAATATTTATTTTTATTTTGTGTGTGTTGGCCTTCATGTATCACATGTGTGCCTGGGACCCAGAGAGGCCAGAAAAGTAGGTTGGATGCCCTGGCATGAAATTACAGTTGGTTGTGAGCTGCCATGTCAGTGCTAGGAAGCAATCCTAGGCCCTCTGCAAAAACAGCCTGCTCTTCCCCTGAGCTAGCCCGCCAGCCCCAGCATTAATCCTAAATTTAAGTTATAAAACTCTCTATAGCCCTGAGATGCTTCTGAAGTTCCTTTTCTTTAAAGCCACGCTTTGAATTTTCTCTCCAAACTATAACTTCTGGCACAATCAATTGTTGCATGAGTTTTTCTGATATTTGCATTAAAACTGATATCCATACTCACAGTGGTAAAGGGTGTCGAGCAAATATGAACACATGGCATTGGTAACCTGATGGTGCAAATTTGTTGGGGCTTTTGGTGGTGGAGGAATTGAACTCAGGGCTTGTTAATGTCAAACACTCCTTCCCCCACTACAAATATGGCCAATTATTTGTAAAAGCGTTCTGAGATTGGCAAAGGAAGCCTCCATGAAGTATGGAAGTAGGGTTGGGGGGTTAGGGTAGAAAAGGTGGAGATTGTGTATTCTAGTAGATTATAAACTAATAATTTCTAAAGATGCCTACACCATTAATTCATTCATTCGTTTGTTTACCTGTTTATTTATTTATGTTTTGGGGTTTTTTGTTTTGTTTTGTTTTTTGAGACAGGGTCTCTCTGTATAGCCCTGGCTGTCCTAGAACTCACTCTGTAGACCAGGCTGGCCTCAAACTCAGAGATATGCCTGCCTGTGCCTCTGCCTCTGCCTCTGGAGTGCTGAGATTAAAAACATGTGCCACCACGGCCTGGCCGATCCACAATCTTAAAACACATGAGATAAAGAACATACTATTTGGGCTGCTACTCATGTGCATCCAAATCTCTCCCTTATTTAACCCGTTATTTTTAAATCCAAACTTTGGAGTCAGCAGTTTTTACCTTTTCAATCAACGTGATCAAAGATTCGCGATTATTCTCCCATTCTTGTCGAAGCTGGGAAGCAGGTGGGTACTTGCAACAAGTCAATTCTAATGTGATCTCAAAACAGTTGGCCCAGACATAATTGTAATCTTGCATACCACCTGCCAAGTGAAGGGGAAACAAAAGTTTATTTACAGAGGGAAAGGAATCCAACCCCCAAAGACTAAAGAAATTAAATTATCCAGATTTTTCCATGTACACATTTTTGTTTCTATTAACTTGCTTGAAAGTGAAGAAGGCTCTTCAATTACATAAACTAAGAAGGATGGTTTATACACACTGGGAAGGAATTCTATATATACACATATATAGAAGGAACACATATATGTATTCCTATACATATAGACATATGAGAAATACATTTAACTGGTAGGATGAGCAGCTATGAGGAATGATCAACTCAACTAATAAAAACTGTTTTAGTTGCTTACAATTTCAGACCAATCCTAACTTTTATATATTCACAGTATTTCTAGAAGTTGTAGACGTTTTACTATTTTGCCCATTTTACATATGTGAGAGTTAGGCATAAAGAGATTAATAAGCATCTACTACTCTCGTTGTATTCCCTTTATCAAGAAGATAGCTGCTGGACGTCGTGGCACACGCCTTTAATCCCAGCACTCGGGAGGCAGAGGCAGGTGGATCTCTGTGAGTTCAAGGCCAGCCTGGTCTACAAAGTGAGTCTAGGACAGCCAAGGCTACACAGAGAAACCTGGCTCGGGAAAAAAAAAAAAAAAAAGAAGATGGCAAGAGACAAAGACTCCACCTAGGGTGGAGCAGCCACTTCTGAAATGCGTTTAATGGGGACACGCCTGAAAGGAGATAAGCACGCATAGCCACCATCTTTCCCACTTTCCTCCTAAACAAGCCCACACATTCATTGTGCATAAGCATTTGACCTTATCACTCCTGCCACTTGATTTTTCTCACGTCTTGTTTTAGGAGGTTGAGTGGAGGGAGAGCACAACTTCTCTGTGAGCTCACCTGCTCCTACAATGTGGGCTGGCAAACATGTAGAGACCCAGCAGCCTCCCACTCCTTCCTGCATGTGGGACAGGCCCTGACCTAGTTATTTCCACTATTCCTGAAAAGATACCCCAAAGCTCAGGTTAGCTGAGTTAATACCTAGAACTCGTCAAAATCCTCTTTGGTACCTGTCCCTGGCAAAGCAGAGGTCCTCTCTCAGCTGTCCCCAGAGATCTTGGCTCCACCCCCTGGCAACACAAAATACAGATGCGCACTTGAGGGTTACCTTTCTCCAGCTCTTGGTACATCTTAGAAGCTAAACGCAGGATGGCTCAGCGATGAGCGCTAAGAGGTGTCCTTGAGTGGCAGCTCTTCTGCCCTTTACAGGCTGAGACTCTCGGGTCTTCATTGGCAAAATGTGAGCCTTAGGATCACATAGGACTTCAGACCCTCAGACTCTGTGGCGCTTGAGAATGCGTGCTAGTTTGATTATACAAGAAAGGCAAGAAGAGAACACTCGAGAGAGAGGGAGACAGTTCTGAGCTCTGTCTACAGACAAGTCAGTGTCACTGTCCAACGCATAGCTTGCTATGTCCACCAAAGAACAGGGCTTAGCCAGCATGAAGAAATGCAAGCATCCTAGCCCAAGAGACTCGGCGCTGACGACACAGTAAACAAGTCCGAATACGCTCATGTCCATCCATGTTAAATCAAATACTTGCAAGCAAGGACAAGCTTTTAAATTAATTTCAAGGGTTGCATGCAAGACATTGGGTTTCATGTTTATCTTATTTTTAAATTAATTTTGAGGTGCTGGGAGAGGACCGTGGGACCTACAGACAAGCACACCACTGCTCGTTTAGATTCCTAGCAAAGGCCGAGTCTTTGTCTACAATCTAGAGGGAACAACTATAGGAATAAAAAAGAAATACAGGAACCAGGCAATAGTGGTGCACACCTTTAATGCCAGCACTTGGAAGTCAGAGGCAGGTGGATCTCTGAGTTCAAAGCCAGCCTGGTCCACAGCCTGAGTTCTAGGGCAGCCAAGGCTACACAGAGAAATCCTGTCTTGAAAGCAAGCAAACAAACAAAAACCAAAAAACAAAACAAAACAAAACAAAACAAAAAAACAAAAGAAAAAGAAAAAAAAGAAAAGAAAAAGAAAGAAGAAAAGAAAGAAAGAAATATTGGGCTGGAGAGATGGCTCTGCAGTTAAGAACACCTCTTTGAGAGGACCAGGGTGGGAATTCCCAGTACCCACATGGCAGCTCACAACTTCCTCTAATATGACACGCTCATAGTCATACAGGCAACACAAGAAACAAAAATAATATTATTAAGATGTTTATTTCTACAGTATGTATATTTTGCCATAATTTTTAAGAACCAGCAATGAGATATTATGGGCCTATACTTGTTGTTTCAATTTTAGGATTGAGGGGAAATTTAGAAAGGTTTCTTGGGAATTGTTTTGTTGTTGCCGTTTTTCCTGTTAGGTCTTAAAGAAAGATGGGTAACTCTGAGTTAGAAAAGGGGTCTGAAGAGTCAGAAGAATCTGTGGGCATGGAGTTATAAAAGGACTGGGCAGGGTCTGGCATGTTGGTTGAACAGTAACTAGTGACTGGTAAGCCTCAAGATGAACACATAGGAATCCAGTGGGCGCTCAATCTGAAGAACGAGCTGGGTCTAAAAGACTCCAGGAAATAAGAGGCGTAAAAGACTGGATTTCGCTTGTTCTGAACAGAAAAGTGGCCTCATAAATGGATGGTCCAGAAAAGAGGGCTAGAGAGAAAGGAGAATGAAACAAGCGCTAGGAGGATGGGGAGATAAGCAGCCCATTCCAGCACTTTAAACAACAGCTCAAGCAAAGAGCAATTTGACCTAAAGGTGACGGCCACCAGATGGGAGGGAAGGACATGAGTGAAATACTGACAGCGGCTGCTGAGCGGTGGAGGTGGGGGAGCCAGAGAGGACCTCAGGCCTGAACAGCTCAGCTACAGACAGAAGGATCTGGGCAGAGTGGACGGAGGGGTGACAGCCTAGGGTTGGAGAGTGGACGGAGGGGTGACAGCCTAGGGTTGGAGAGTGGATGGAGGGGGTGACAGCCAAGGGTTGAAGAGTGGACGGAGGGGTGACAGCCTAGGGCTGGAGAGTGGACGGAGGGGTGACAGCCTAGGGCTGGAGAGTGGACAGAGGGGTGACAGCCTAGGGCTGGAGAGTGGACAGAGGGGTGACAGCCTAGGGCTGGAGAGTGGATGGAGGGGGTGACAGCCTAGGGTTGGAGAGTGGACAGAGGGGTGACAGCCTAGGGTTGGAGAGTGGACGGAGGGGTGACAGCCTAGGGTTGGAGAGTAGACAGAGGGGTGACAGCCTAGGGTTGGAGAGTGGACGGAGGGGGTGACAGCCTAGGGCTGGAGAGTGGACAGAGGGGTGACAGCCTAGGGCTGGAGAGTGGACAGAGGGGTGACAGCCTAGGGCTGGAGAGTGGACAGAGGGGGTGACAGCCTAGGGTTGGAGAATGGATGGAGGGGTGACAGCCTAGGGCTGGAGAGTGGACGGAGGGGTGACAGCCTAGGGCTGGAGAGTGGACAGAGGGGTGACAGCCTAGGGCTGGTGAGTGGACGGAGGGGTGACAGCCTAGGGTTGGAGAGTGGATGGAGGGGGTGACAGCCTAGGGTTGGAGAGTGGATGGAGGGGTGACAGCCTAGGGTTGGAGAGTGGACGGAGGGGTGACAGCCTAGGGCTGGAGAGTGGACGGAGGGGTGACAGCCTAGGGCTGGAGAGTGGGCGGAGGGGTGACAGCCTAGGGCTGGAGAGTGGACGGAGGGGTGACAGCCTAGGGTTGGAGAGTGGGCGGAGGGGTGACAGCCTAGGGCTGGAGAGTGGACGGAGGGGTGACAGCCTAGGGCTGAGAGTGGGCGGAGGGGTGACAGCCTAGGGCTGGAGAGTGGACGGAGGGGTGACAGCCTAGGGCTGAGAGTGAACTGAGGGGGTGGCAGCCTAGGGCTGGAGAGTGGACGGAGGGGTGACAGCCTAGGGTTGGAGAGTGGACAGAGGGGTGACAGCCTAGGGCTGGTGAGTGGACAGAGGGGTGACAGCCTAGGGTTGGAGAGTGGACAGAGGGGTGACAGCCTAGGGTTGGAGAGTGGACGGAGGGGTGACAGCCTAGGGTTGGAGCAGGTTAAGTCTGAGTCTCAGGTTTCTGCAGAACATTTAGATAGAAATATCCAAGAAAACATTTTAAAATTCAAAGGTAAGGCTTCTGGAAAGGGGTTATTTAAGACTAGGGCACTCACTCGTTCATGGCAGGCAGTGTTCTAGGTGCAGGGGTATGGGTACGAACAGACCAGGTGTACCCCAAGATCACATGCATTCTTAGACAAACCTGGAAAGCATCAGATGGTTCACAGAGACTAAGAGTGATGTGAGTGACAGCTAGAGGCTGGTGACAAGGATGACACCTCTGGAGAGGGGCTTCATGACTGTATCTTCCTTGTCAACTGGCATCTGTTTAGAAGCACGTGGTAGTCAGCCTTCACAAACGGCTATGAGGGGCTTCCCAAGGGGTACACTAAGGGGGGGAAGGCTCACCCTGAGTATGAGCAGCACCAGCATTAACTTTGTTTCCTGACTGCACACAGAGTGACTATGCCTCGCCCTCCCACCACCATGATGAATTGCATTCCCTTTAAGACAGAGTCAGAGTGACTCCTTGTTCCTTTAGTTGCGTCTGCCAGGTAATTCGTCACTTCAGCATTACTGAGCCAGAATATGAGAGACAAGACAGAAGCAGCTGGATAGAAGCCACAGAGGAAAGCACTCCAGGCAGAGGGCAAGACTTGTCAGGCCAGGGAAATGGGAAAGATGGCTACAGTGGCTTCACCTGACAGAAGAGAAAAGGTTCAACGTGAGGTTGGGCAGCGCTAGCAATGGAGGGTCACACAGGGTTTTGGCGCCGAGCAGAGCGAGCTTAGAATTTTATTCTAAGAACAATAGAAACTACTGAAAATTAAAAAAAAAAAACAAAAAACTTTTTTTTTTGGTTTTTCGAGATAGAGTTTCTCCACCACACCCGGCAAAAAAGTTATCATTTTGGTCTTACTCTGTTAAAGAATATATTTGCAAGATAAAGCTTAGTGCCCTAAGTATATTTAAGTGTATATTATGATGTTATCTGTTGTCGTAGTTTGGATGTGGTTTGTCCCCCAGTGGCTTGTGTTCTGGAAGCTTGGTCCACAGTGTGGGGAGGTCACAGGTGACTGAGCCTTCACAAGGTAGAATCTAACACAAGGTAATAAGGTCCCTGGGGTGCTGCCCTGGGGAGGGGTTGACAGTTCTGATGGAATCCCCTTAATTCTCAGAAAGAGTCCGCACACGGCGGGTCACCACTGCCTTGCTCTCTTTTGCATGTGGCTGGCTCTCTTTATTTTTCTGCCTTATCACTGTCTAGTGTAGAGGGTCCTCACAGCAGAGGCCGCTGTCGGATTGGAACGTCTTCACAACTGTGACCCAATGTCTGAGAGAACAGACTAGTGCAGAATCATTTATTTGATGTCATGGTTTCAATTTCAGTTCTGGGCTGTGTGGACTTCGATGCTTGGCACAACATCTGGGTGGTGGGAACAGCAGCTCCGGGAGGTTCTCTGCCTCCAGGTGATGAGAAAGTAGTGGTACAGAATACAGCCCTGAGAGGAATGACCTCAGTGCCCTCCCTCCTTCAACAAGGCCCTAATAATGTCTTACCACCTCCTAGTAATGTCATCAGATTATGAATATATTCATTAGGTCAGAGTCTTCCTAATCTAATCAGTCCTGGAAATACCTTCCAGACACACCCAAAAGTGTGCTTTCCTCATCTCCTGGGTGTTTCTCAAGCCACCAAGCAGGTTATAATTAAGATTACCCATCAGAGTTGCTGAAATCATGAGGTAAATAAGCCACCTCCCCTTGTTAAGCCTTGGGTACCCTGTAATAGCAGCCCAGCAGAGACTACCAACGATTCCACTCGCGCTGTTATATGACAGAGCTCTCGAGCGTCTTCACCTCGCACAACGGAAGCCTGTGCCCAGTGAACAAGCCTCTTTTCTCTTCTCTCCTAGGTTCTTGGCAACTGCCATCCTGTTTTTGATCCTAGCCACTGCCTCATGAATTCCACTTCTTCACAACTGGCTTATTTCATCTAGTATTACTGATAACAATACAATGGCCACGGTGTAATAAGAGATTAAACTAAGATTATTATAAAAAAAGTTTAAGTTAAAAAATATTGCTAGCCAAAGTTTAGCCTTGTTGAAGAAACAAAACAGAGAATATAGGAAAATAACAATGTGAGGGTAATATTAATATGAATTCATCTTTTCTGCATAAGTGAAATTTAACAGCTACTTTATTATAAATATGGCCACTTCATACTTTAATTATGCCAGTAGGCAACGAAACTGTAACAATATAATAGCAGCACTTTAATATATATCTATATCTATACACATACATATATATGTGTACACACACACACATACACATAAACACACAAGCATTCTTTTATCTGCTGTTTATTTTATTTCAATAGCAATTTGGGAAATATTTTTTTTAAAGCAGAAGGATCAAGTTTATATAACATTATAGAATGTTACCTAATCTGGTTTTCAGATGTAACTTTTATAGGACTGTTAAGTAGTAGCCAGTTCTAAGCAATGGCACAAGTACATCCTCAGGGTAGTGAGCAGGAAAGGACAGAAGTCTCTTAACAGTAAGATCAGGGGCAGAAGAGACCCTCGGCTAAGAGGAGCACTCACTGCTCTTTCAGTTCCCAGATCCCTAAGCTGTAGCTCCAGCTCCAAAGGATCTGACACAGGCACTGCACACACAGGGGTGCACTTACACACATGTAGGTAAATCCTCATACACGTAAAATAAATAAAATATTTTTTTAAAAATTAAAGATTTGAAAGTATATCTTATTAGTCTCTAGTCCTATAGATCACACATTTAAATACTGATTATTTAACACATAACTCTACAAACAATACAAAACTAAAGGACAGATTCTTGGAGATGAGCCCCCCTTCTTTGTGTATGTGGGGGCGAGGGGGAGGAGGTTTGAGACAGGGTTTCTCTGTATTGCCTTGGCTGTCCTGGACTCACTTTGTAGATCAGGCTGGCCTCGAACTCACATCGACCCGCCTGCCCCTGCCTCCCAACTGCTGGGATTACAAGCCTGTGCCACCACGCCTGGCTTTTTTTTTTTTTTTTTTTTTTAATATTTATTTATTTACTATATATACAGTGTTCTGCCTGCATTGTGCTGCACACCAGAAGAGGGCACCAGAGGAGATGAGCTTCCTTCTGTAGGTCCTTTAGGCTAAGGAGAGACTTCAGTGAGCAGTGCACCTCAGCCTAACAGAACATCAATATTAGCTTCCCAGTGCAGAACCTAGTGTCAACATCTTGACATGTATGCCCTAAGTTTTCCTTTGACAAACTATATTTAGGTTAAACACAAACACAAAGCCATGTAAAACGGCATCAGAAATAAAAAAGGACAACTTAAAAATAGTATTTCAGAGCCGGGCGTGGTGGCGCACGCCTTTAATCCCAGCACTCGGGAGGCAGAGGCAGGCGGATCGCTGTGAGTTCGAGGCCAGCCTGGTCTACAAAGTGAGTCCAGGATGGCCAAGGCTACACAGAGAAACCCTGTCTTGAAAAACAAAAACAAAACAAACAAACAAAAAAACAGTATTTCAGGGCTGAGAGTGGTGACACACATCTTTCATCCCAGCCCTCAGGAGCAGAGAGGCAGGTGAGTCTCTGACTTCCAGGCCAGCTGGTCTACAGAGCGAGACCCTATCTTAACGAACAAAGCAAACAGCAACAATGCTACCTGGGAGCTGGTGAAGGCACTCAGTCTTAGAAGCGCATGCAGCAAGGCCCGGGGTTCAAACTCCAGCATCACACCAAAGCAAACATAAAAAGCATCTTTACCACAATCAAAAATTGTGAAAGAAAATGAGTAACAACAAATATTATAGGATTAAATATAATAAAATGTATGACACATATCAGTATCATAAAACTTACTGTGAGACGTAGAGTATTAGGACGCTTGTAAAGATACAAAAATTTCCCAATTTAATTTATAAATATTAAATATAATGTTAAGCAAGGTCACACAATCTCAGGAAGAAGTAAGGCACATATTCTCTCTCATATGTTGGAAGGTATTTACCTAAAAGGTATAAAAGCTTTACCATGAGTCATATCAAATGAACTCCTTAATCTATAGAAAATTTAATCGTAAACAAAGCTAGAGGCCAATATGAATGCTTCTATATTCTCAGAAGAATGCCTTTCTAATTATGTTATGAAATGTGAAATCATTAAAGAAAATAATAGAATTTAACTGCCTAAAGCCTATAAATATCTTTAAAACACTAGCATAAAGACTATAATTGTGTGGACATAGTACAGCGTGCCCATCCAGTCTCGACGTGATAGATACACAAATGTTTATTTTTGTGTATGTGTGTGATTATTTTTTAAAAGTTATACATAGATTTTACAGTGGAAGCATTTTCATGCCTTCTAGTAAACAGCCTCAAACAGTATGAACAAATCATAAAGTAATTTTACGTTTAACTTTGAGAAAAGTCACAATCCTGCCAGCATTTACCTAGATACGTTCCTAAGTAACCGGCCAATTATAAATGTCTTAGCGTTCTAGATGTGCAGTGGTATGTCACTGTGATTTTAATTTGTGTTTCCCTGACGACCAATAACACTGCACATCCCTTCCCACGAAGGGGCACCTTTCATGTACATATTTATCGTCTCTGCTGGGAAACCTATGAAGCCAGAGACTTGGAAACGTGACAATGTAAGGATGCTCACGCGGGGTCTCAAAAGCTTATCTTTCAAGTCCCGGCTCCTGAACCATATTCCAGATGCGCACATCTGTCCTGAGGCAGCACAGCCAAATCATTGAAAACTGAGGCACAGAAGAGTTCCAGGACTGGCTGGAGTGACACAGAGGGCAGAGCTCAACAGCACCACCCTCCTCTGCAAGCTGAGCTGACGCTGGAATCACACGCCACCTAAGGCGGGTCAGAACTTACCGTGGAATCTAGCTAGGCCATTTCCTGCTAGAACAAACAAACAAAACCACCATGAAAAAAGGACCTAAACAAGGAAGGGAAGAAGGAAAGAAGGGATGGATGGATGGAGGGAGGGAGGGAGGGAGGGAGGGAGGGAGGGAGGAGGTTTTGTGGACAATGTTAAAAGGCTTCATCAAGCACCATTGCTGCTGGAGCTTCAGGTGAGAGAAACTACCACAGTGTGGCCAAACACTTCACACATTTGGCAAAGATCAAAAAATAAAATCTATCCCTAAACTTCTCAAAGACAAAAACAAATTTAAAAGTCCCTGAAAGCAGCCAGAGAACAACCAGTGCAGGGAGAATACTGGAATGTTCAGGAAGACAATTTAAATACCTGTGGCCTCACGGCAGAAACTAGAGCCCAGGAGGCATAAGGCAAATATTTTAAAGTGCTAAGCAAAACAACAAAACACTAATAACACCTGACCACTCGTAACATGGGTTTTATATCCAATAAAAAATATCCTGCAGGAAGAAAGACAAAGCAGACATCCAGTAAGAGAAAACCAGAGAATTGATCTTAACATAAATTAACACAGGAAGTTCTTCAAGTAAAAGAGAAATAATGCCCAGAAATCAAGAACAAACAAAAAGCAGCAGATGTAACTATGTGGGAACTACATAAACTATTTCTAGCCTGGTGGGGTGGCACGTGCTATCTGTAATCCAAGCACTCAGAAGATCTCAAATTTGAGGCCAGCCAGAGCCATACAGTGAGACCCTGTCTCTAGAGCCATACAGTGAGACCCTGTCTCTAGAGCCATACAGTGAGACCCTGTCTCTACAGCCATACAGTGAGACCCTGTCTCTACAGCCAAGGGTTAGCAAAGTCACTCAGTAATAGAATGCTTGCCTGGCATGTGCAAGGGCTGGGTGCAGTTCCTAGTAGACATAAACACAAAAACTACTTTACTTTCTCAGAAATAAGAAAACTGAGGCAGGAGGATCATAAATTTAAAATCAGCCTGAGCTATATAAAAATAGCCTATCTCAAAATATAGCTGTACCCCAAGCTCCCAAAGCTAGAAGTATAACAGGAACACTAATTAAAATTATATTTAAATCCAAGCCTACTAGTGATTATATAATCAATGTAAATGTTACAAACAAACAAACCACCTGGCAACCCATAGGCTAGAGTGATAGATTACATCACCTAAAAGAAATTATCAAAATGAATTAACATTCAGTGCTGGAGATCAGATCACTTCATATACAAGGCATAGATAAGCTAAAAGTAAAAACAAAAACAAAAAGCCTGGGAAAACATGCCATGTGCACACATTCACAAAGCGATGCAAGGCGTGGGATGTTAGGTCACGGCTAGAGTGCTTGCCTAGCATGTGCAAGATCTTAGGATAAATTCCAGCACCACAGTGATGAACAGAAGGAAGAGAAAGGGAGGAGGGAGGGGGAGGGGAGAGAGGAAGGAGGGGGAGGGAAGGGGGAGGGGGAGGGAAGGGGGAGGGGAGGGGGAGGGAGGCAGAGAAGAAAGAAAACAAAGAAAAACAATGAGGAACAATAGTACTCTTCAGAGAAATAAAATGTGAGGAATAAAATTATATGCTAAAAGGGCTACTCCATTAAGACACTATAACCCCAACTGAGTATCTAAAACAGGACTTCAAAATACAGAAAACAAGAACTGATAAAAGTGGGAAGAGCAGGTAGACTTCAGTATTCTGTCAGTAATCACACAGCAAAGGGACACACAGGTCAGCAGAAACTAGAGAAGCCACAGCTCTGGGAACTAACTAGGTCTAAAGGCGGCTTATACTGCCCCGCCCATCATCCGCAGGGTACACAAGCTTTCCCACCATGCATAAACACGCTTCAGACATGCCTCCTCCTGGGTCATGAAACAAACAGGTTTAAAGAAGGGAAATCCTGCTCAATGTGTTCTCTGGCCTTGGTGGAAGTGTAGAAACCAGGAGGAGACCTAACAAGCAGCTTCTTTTTGATAAAAGCTCATAAAAGGAAAGCGCATTTTCTTTTTTTGTTGTTGTTGTTTTTGTTTTTGTTTTTGTTTTTTTCGAAACAGGGTTTCTCTGTGTAGCCTTGGCCATCCTGGACTCACTTTGTAGACCAGGCTGGCCTCGAACTCACATCGATCCACCTGCCTCTGCCTCCCGAGTGCTGGGATTAAAGGCGTGCGCCACCACGCCCGGCTGGAAAGCGCATTTTCATTACCTCTACCTTCAGAAGGTAATTCACGGATGCGTTATCTACCTTAATCTACAGTTTTCTAAACTCATGACTTATCAGACAGAAGAACCGGAAACAAACTTATTTCACAAGGCCAAACATCAAAAAAGCTATCCTGAAAAGCCGGGCGTGGTGGCGCACGCCTTTAATCCCAGCACTCAGGGAGGCAGAGGCAGGCGGATCGCTGTGAGTTCGAGGCCAGCCTGGGCTACAAAGTGAGTCCGGGACAGTCAAGGCTACATAGAGAAACCATGTCTCGAAAAACCAAAAAACCAAAAAACCAAAAAACAAAAAAAGCTATCCTGCCTTAGAAATATCAAAAAGTCTTTAGTCACCAGCTTCAATTCATAATTTAGGAATTTCTTCTAAAACTACCTTAAGATCTGAAAACATATGGAGCTACTGGATGACTTATGAATAACTTAAGATTTTGTATGTGTGCGAGATGACACGAATAAGCATCAGTTGACGTCTATGGTAAATGTAACATTTGCTTTTCTGATACTAACTGTCAAAGACCTCATGAACAATCGTAAGAAATGTAAGCAGTTGGCTTGGATCTGTTGTCTTGATCTTTTTTTTTTTTTAAATCAACACTAGACCTATCCACACAAAGCTAGCCTTCACTGTACCAGGAAGCAGCCACTGAGCTCTAAGTAGATCTGATGTTGCCACCAGCGCCACTGCCAAAGTCAGCCAAGACATGTGCTTGTTTTTAGGCTAGTACGTAAGTTGGCTCACCATAAAGGGGAGCCATCAGACTTCACTATAACAGCTGCATACGGGCAAAGAAAATTTTAATTTGCGGAGTAAAATACCCAGCTCCAGGCATACCTCAAGGCAGTAAAACACCTTACTGACAGTAGAAAGGATCCACTATTTGTCTTATTAATAGCTGTAATCAGCAAGCCTCTATGGCCACTTAGTCTCTTAGGGGGCTATACAAGCCAATGAGCTTCAACTTGTTCATACTAAACTGAAAAATATGCAACAGTTCATAAATTTGTGGTATTGAGGTGCAAGCCCAGAGGCTTAAAAATGCTAGGCAAACACTCTGCTGCTGAGCTGTCCTCCTAGGCCACTTCACAAGCATTGAGCTGATATTAAAATGTTTTCATCTTAAATTTGAGCAGTTCTAAACAAAATAATATCCTACAGAACACAGAAGTTTAAAAAAAAACTTCAAGTTACTGTAAATGTATTCAAATAAATGAAAATGACATAGAATCTTTTTTTTTTTTTTTTTTTTGGTTTTTCGAGACAGGGTTTCTCTGTGTAGCCTTGGCCATCCTGGACTCACTTTGTAGACCAGGCTGGCCTCGAACTCACAGCGATCCGCCTGCCTCTGCCTCCCGAGTGCTGGGATTAAAGGCGTGCGCCACCATGCCCAGCTTTAGAATCTTACAATTGTATTTTTTTTTTTCATTTTAAGAGCTTATGTGTAGGAGTATTTTTGCCTTCATGTATGTCTGTAGACCGTGTGTGTGCACTGCCCACATAGAGATGAGGGGTCAGATCCCCTAGAACTGGAATACTAGACCATTGTGAGCCACCACAAGAAGTTAAACTCAGGTCCTCTGGATGAGCAGCCAGTGCTCTTAACTAAGCCATCTCCAAAGTAACTATTAGGACTTGCCCAGTGCTACAACAAATTGTTACCAATAGCAGTATTAATTGCTACAGGTAGCCAAAGGTTCTGATCACATGATCTACTCATAGCCGTTACTCTTTGTGTCACAACTCATCTTCATATGCTTTGAGATACTCAATTCACCCCTAAAACAGAACAAATCCCTGTTACTGAAATCTGGCTTTAAAAAGGAGAGCATTGTAGTGTCCACCTGTAATAATACCAGTACTTGGACAGGCAAGCAGATCTGAGTTCAAGGCCAGCTTCACCTACAAAGAGACTTCCAGGACACCCAGGACTGCACAAAGAAACCCTGCCAAACCCAACAACTAAAACCCCAGCAACCTCCCCCTCTCCCAAGGCTCAAGCAGCATCCCAGTAGAGTGCACTTGGTTTATTTTCTCGGTGGTTGTTGTTACTCTCTTACGGCATGTTTACTTTTTAAGTTAGGTACCGTAAGAGAGTGACAACAACTGATAAAATGAAACAAGCGTAACAAAATATTCTACTGAAAGGCATATGGATGTGCTGCCCCCTCACGATGTCTCCCTCTTGTGAGGCAGTGCTGGGATGACACGGTGCTGGGGCTGCTGGGTGAGCATCACTTGGACTGGGGACTACTGGGCAGGCAGCATGCACAGGGTAGCTATCCTCATCTAAGGGATGAGTCATGTCCCAGGCAAGATATGAGCAGAATGACGTCAGAGTCTATCGTGCCATGCAGAACCGTGCAGAACTTAAAGCTTATGGCTCTTATCTGTCTGGACCCTTCCATTGAAGACTTTCAAATTACGACTGATGGCTGGTAACTAAAGCTTGGGAAAGCCTAACTTCAGATAAGGGCAGACTCCTCGGAGTTTCAAAAGGTAGTAAGAAATTCTCACAATTTAGATGATAATTCTGCATTCCTCAAGATACTTTTAATGACATTCATTTTTTAAAAAAGTTAAAAAAAAAACCTGGGTGTGGTGGTGCACGCCTTTAATCCCAGCACATGGGAGACAGAAGCAGGTGGATCACTGTGAGTTCCAGAACAGCCAAGGCTATACAGAGAACCCGTTTCAAAAAACAAAGCTCAAAACAAGAACAACAACAAAAGTTTAAGTAGAAAAACTGAACCAAATGAGCGGAAGTATAAGGTGACCTTAAAACAAAAAACTCCCCCAATTTTGTCTTTAAATGTAAGTTGTCTAATTCCTACCTGAACTTGTTCTTTCTCCTCAGGTAACTTACGTCTGCATCCGTTTCCTTCATCACTCCCACTAGATACATATTTGCTAAGGACACGATTCCACAGAACTAACTAATTACACAGTCCGCCTGTTCTCGTTCCCACTTGGTCAACACTCTCTCATATCTTTGAATTGTATTTTTCCTTATTAAAGTATTCTTGATCATCTGAATTACACAGCAAAGGGGTCAAGGACTGAAAACATCTAATTTGTAGACATGAGCTCTGAAACCCTGGGAGAGATGAATCCCAGCCAGCAGAGCGTGTGGCTCTCAGCGACAGCGGCTGAGCCCATCATCACATCACAAAGTACACAAGTGTGCTGATCTAAAAGGTCAGGCTCCACAGGAGGGTGAACTGCAGCCCACAAAAGCAAACTCATGACTCAAGTAAAGGCAAGTGTGCTGTTTGAATATGGTTTTACCTTTCTCTTTCCTTTTACATTAGAGAGCGCTCAGACTTAGGAAGAGAAACAGGAAGAAAGCGTCAACCGGGTCTTTAATGTACAAGACGAGGTGAGACCAAAGGCACTTCATAGCACAAATTTCACTATCGGTCATACTTTAAACGTGCACAGGCTGAGAGTTAATGTTTGAGTTGTAGGTGCTCCTTTAAGACGGCCTCCTGAGCCGGGCGTGGTGGCGCACACCTGTAATCCCAGCACTCGGGAGGCAGAGGCAGGCGGATCACTGTGAGTTCGAGGCCAGCCTGGTCTACAGAGTGAGTCCAGGACGGCCAAGGCTACACAGAGAAACCCTGTCTCGAAAAAAACAAAAAAACAAAACAAAACAAAACAAAACAAAACAAAAAAAGACGGCCTCCTGGTACAAACTGCTACAAACGTTTTTCCACTCTGGAGGTGACAAATCACCCATCTGTCCATCTATGTTCTAGTCGGATTTTAACTCTAAGCAACTAACTTACGCCAGGAAACACTATCGATTCAATTTTCAAAATTGTGACTGACATACGTCTTTCCCATGCCTTCCAGCCCGAGCCTCTTTTCACTGGGAACCCACCCAGTCAGAAGCTATTTCTTCACAGCTTCTTGGTACTTGTGACTGGAAGACCAAATACTACCTCTGCTGTCACTTCTCCCACAGCAAGGTCAGGGTGGGATGAATCTTTTCTGTAGGTTCTCCTTGACACTTGGCCGGTGACCAGTCCTTTGGTTCTTCTGGCACGATTTTTTTTTTATTATTTTAGCTTATTAGTTAACCTTTTCTCATATATTGCACCCTGACCACAGTTCTCCCTCCCTCCTCTCCTCCCAGCCTCAGACCCCGCCCCCCACCCCCATCCACTTCTCCTCTGTTTCTCTTCAGAAAAGGGCAGGCCTCCTCGGATGTCAACCAATCATTGCATTTCAACCTGCAACAAGACTAAGCACACCCCCTCCTACTAAGGCTGGACGAGGTAGAAGGAAAAGGATTCCAAAAGCAGGCAAAAGAGTCAGAGGCAGCCCCGGCTCCCACTGTTAGGAGCCCCACAAGGACACCAAGCTACACTACCAAAACGTATATGCAGAGGACCCAGCTCAGACCCATACAAGTTCCTGGTTATGGTTCGTGCCTAACTTCTACCTCTCATTCCATTTCCATGTATTACTATAGATAAAGGCCTTATCACCAAGAGATCACATTCCAAATTACTATAAAAACTCTCCCTCGGCTCCTTCCTCTAAGACTCTGTCCCTTTCCACACAGAGTCAGACACAGGGGACTCTGGAATGAGCAGTGCCATCCTGCCTAACGTGAGCGCGCAGGCACTGCACTCAGGGGGGATGCTCTGCGACGGCAGGGCATGGCGTGACTACATGGGAGGCTCGCTAGAGGCATGCTGACCTGTAAAGGTCCCAGATTTGCTGGAGAAAGACGAGGAGTCCCGCGCACAGGAAAGGCAGGAGGTGAGGCTGGAGAGGCAGACCCTGCTGCAGTTCAGACCTGATCCTCCCCAAATGTGGGACCCGCAGGGACAGAAGAGCCCTTTCAGACTGCCTTCGTGTGTTGTGTTGTTTCTACTGCATAGCTTTAAAAACAAAGTTTTAAAAAGCCACACTTATTAGACCCTAACACATCTCTCCTAAGCCTGACAACTTTACCTCAGATTGTCAACAGACTTCAGGAAACCAGCTAGGAGGCAGCGCCCTGGACACGTTATTCAGGTCAGACTAGTTTGCGTGCTGTTCGGATCCACTAGTCTTCACGATCTAACAGTTACCGATAGAAACACACTTTAAAGTCCTTACGATCCTTACGGACTCATCTTTTATTAGTAGCAGGCACTGTGCTTTTTTCCAATTGTGCATTGCTTATTTCCTTCCTTGCTATAGATGCCAGTGTTCTGGAAATGTCCTGTTTCATGACATAGATAACACTGTGTTCCTCCCCTCACGGCAGCAAGCTACTGCAAGCCAGCGCACGTCAGCATGTAGAGCACACTGGTGCTGCTCAGAGTAATGGCCATTTTAGAGGAAGAATGGCTGTCCACATGACCAGACTTCACACTTACACAAAGCTGCTCTGTTTACATGATGTGCATCGGCTCACATCTCAAAACTCTGACAAGTGTATGAAAAGAGTGGGAAGAAGGCTCGATAAATCAACGGAATGTCTTCTTCTTCTTCCTAAGGAAGGAGGAAAAAAAAAAAAAAACCCATACTTGCTGTTTTGAAAAGGCTCAGCTCCAAGTTAGCAACGACTTAAAAAACAAAATCCCGTAGCTATGAAGCACTCCAGCAGCTGGCCTAACAGGACACTCCACGTGTGAACAGCACGAGTCTGGTGACTAGAGTTCTGATAATTTCCTATCTCAGGACTCATTCAAATTATAGCGAAAACAACCCAAGATAAATTGTAACTCAGTCTTCACTATAAATGACTGAGGTATAGAAACAAGCCAGAACAGAAGAAAGAGAAAGTTATATGCAAATCTTAAGCTGTTTTGTTCTCATTAGAGAAAAAATTGAAAGTAGTTTGGTTCTGTGGCAGCTGTCAGCAATCATAAACAGAGAGCTGTTTCAAGCTGGAGGCCATTGCCCACTACTGGCTTATAAGATATGTTAGTGGGTGTAGAAACACTTAAGACAAATGACATAGAGCAGACTGGAAGAAACAGCACCACAAAGTTAGTATCAGCTTTTTGCAGTGATGGGAGAGAGGACAAAGGGCCTGCCATGTGCTACATTAAGTGCTCTTGCCCCACAGTTAAGTATTGTCTCATGGAGTTTTTTTTTTTTTTTTTTTTTTAAGTTTTTAACACATATACACATAGATGAAATGCATATAAGCAACCAAAGGGGGACTGATGGATACTCAGTGGCGATCAGTGCATGTTGCTCTTTGTAGAGGACCCAGTTTGGTTCTGAGCACCCGTGCCAGCAACTCACACCCACCAGGACCCCAGCTTTAGGGGATCAGACAGGGGATCAGACTCCGGCCTCCAGACAGTAGTACTCATGTGCAGAGACAAATAGGCATCCATATAAAGGTATATTATAGGATACTAGTGAAATTAAAACAAAACATTAAGACCTACCATAAGGCAAACTTATTTTTCTCAAGGTAGGAGTAAATGTAGGAAAAATCTTTTAATTAATTTTGAGTCCAAAGTTCAGGTGTCTAATGCTTGCAACTATGTACCCATTTTTTTTTTCAGTTAACAAGAATTCGTTTATTCAACAATTTGCAAGAAGATGCACTATTTGCCTTCTATATACTAGACATGATTCTAAGTCATGGAAACAGAAAACCAAATAAAACTGAAGTCCTGTCCTGATGAAGTGGAAACTCGCGCAGAGATGAGCAGTCACAGTACCTGATACGAAGCTAAGTGCTTGAGAGAGTTCTCAGTGGAAGCTCCTAGCCTATGAAGCTGGTCATAGAGTCTTATCTTTACACACAGGGATCGAGGGTGAAAGAACTCACTAACATGTCCAGGGTCAACTAACTTCTCACACACACGCACACACAGACTTGAGACTCAGACCGGACTGTCAGATCCCAAGGCTTTGATCTTAACCTCTATGCCTCTGTCTACGGGAAAATAAAATCTAGCCATGCCCTGCCCTAGACTGTTTCTAAAACGTATGAAGATCTCTGACTTTGAAAATTGTTCCAATTACTGGCTTAGGTTTCTTGCCTTTCCTAAACTATATACATGTAGAGAGGGAAATTCTTTCTTGCATGTATGTGTGTGTACATTTGTGTAACTGTGTGTGCGTGTGTGTGTGTGTGTGTGTGTGTGTGTGTTGTTGTGGTTGTACGTATACATGAGGCCCAAAGAACAACCTCTAATTCATCCTCAAGAGCATGGTCCACCTTTGAGGAAGGTCTCTCACGGGTCTGGAGCTCACCAGTTAAGCTAGAATGGCTGGCCAGCAAGCCCCAAGGACCCTCTGGTCTCTGCCTTCCCAGTGTTGGGATAAGCCAGAGACCATTACACCTGGCATTTTCACATAAACCTCAGGTGCTCACGCTATCTCCCCAGTCTTTAAAGACAGAAACTCTTTAAAGGGTAACCTAAACTACAGTGCAGTTTCATTAAATATGATTTGGAATATACATATTAAACCTTCAGCTAATTTTTATGTCTTAAAAACTGTCAAGAAGGCCAGGCATGGTGACCCACGCCTGTAATCCCAGCACTTGGGGAGGCAGAGGCAGGCGGATCTCTGTGAGTTCAAGGCCAGCTTGGTCTATAAAGTGAGTCCTGGACAGCCATGGCTACACAGAGAAACCCTGTCTTGAAAAAACAAAACCAACCAACCCAAACAAAAACAAAAACAAAAAACAAAAAAAACCTGTCAAGATGGCTACTCAAGTGGCTGAGATAGGAGGATCAAGTTTGATGGCAGCTTGGGGGAACTTAGTGAGACCGTGTTTCAGAATAAACTTTAGAGGCTGGAGAGATGACTCCGTAGTTAGAAGCACAAGTTCAGTTCCCAGAACCCACACCGCAGCCTACAACTGTCCGCAACTCCAGCTCCAGGGATCCAGTCCACTCTTTGGCCTCCTCAGGCACCAGCAGTGCATATGGTGCACATACATACATTCAAGCAAACACTCAAAACACATGAAATAAAAATAAATCTTTAAAAAATGTAAACTTTAAAGGAGAGCTGGGGATGTCAGTGGCAGAATGCTGCTAGCACGCACAAAATCCTGGGTTCAGTCTCTAGTACTGTCTCAAAAACATCAAAAACCATGCTGTTTAAAATCGTCCTCCTGGCTAGGCTCGTGTAATCACAGGCCTACCTGGACCGCCAGTCCCAGATGGATCCTGTGGATTTGAAAGGCACGTTGAGAGAAGCAAGGACTACCCATGGGCAGCTCGACATGTTAGTCAGCCTTGGCAAGGAAGGTAAAGGTGGCAGCAGCCAGATCACCCCCTCCCACAGCCCTTATCTGCTCTCTGATCCTTATAAGCAGGAACTGTGTCTGCTCTGCTCTGACTGTGTCCCTATTGCGGAATATGGGACGTGGCAGGTAGTCAGGACCATTTTTCTAAGTGAATAGTTATGCGGCATAAGTTATTTCATCTTTGAGTCCTTGGATGTCTATAAAGCAAAAAGAATAAAACTAGATCAATTTGTCACTTTCAGCTCTAAGACAATTATGCGTCTTTGAGCAGGAATTCATAAATATATCACACAGAGTGTTAGTGAAGCCATTCCAGGGCATCGGCTTTGAAAATATGCCCAGTCACAGGCTTTACAGCATCCTCCTGTGGTCCTGCAGGAGATAAGCACCATGGTTTTGCCCTGACCGAGCTGCTGGAGCCAGCACGGCTTTCTCTTTAGGAAGCAGTTGCTGCGGCAGGAAGAGAAGCTGGCTACTGTAGAAACAGCACAGTGCATCTGACTGGTGCGCAAACAAGACTGAAGTTCATGCTCCAGGAACAATGAACAATGGCAGCAACAAAGCTTAGCTCCTCAGATGTGGGAAGAAACAGAAACACTCAGCATCTGATTTAATGAAATACTCTGTAACTATGTAGCAAGGTACATTCTTTTCCCTGAAAACAGGATGATTACTGTTCAAACAGTGTGTTTTAGTATATTCTTCAATTGCCAATTAGGAATTATTTTTTAACCTTTAAAGGAATTTTTTAACTAAAAAAAATAAAATAAAATAAGGTAAATTATCAGTTATCCCATTAGCTTAAATAATAGCTCTAATTTGTAAGATAACATAACCAACTCACAACACTACTGGTTCACAAAATTAGATTTTAATAAATATTTACTAAAGACTGAAATGTAAGGATTGCACAGTAAAGTATGCTTCCTTATCAAAAGTTTCAGTGGTTTTCAAATCATGTCCAACTTTAACCAGGGAAAAGGTTAGATACTAGATATTTCAACCTTTTGTGGATATCTGTTAAACAGGAAATATGAATAGAAACTACATGGGGGTCAGGAAATTCTAGAAGGTATTCAGTCCTCAAACTAGAGCTCATTTCTAGTATGTGCAGCTAGACATTAAAAAAAAAAAAAAAAAAAAAAAAAAAAATCAAAGTGATTAGCCAGGCATGACAGCACCTTTGGTCCCAGCACTTGGGAGGCAGAGGTAGGTGGATCTCTTTCAGCTTGAGGCCAGCCTGGTTTACATACTGAGTTCAAGGGCAGCCAGAGCTACACAGTGAGACCCTGTCTCAAAAGTAAACAAAGGCTTAAATACAGGCGAATTAGCAGATATGTCACAAGACGTTCTATAATGGGACTGTAGCATTTCACTATAGGCTCTAATGACATTTGGATAGGTACTTTTTTAAGTTTGTTTTTTTTAAGGCAGTCTAGCTGTGTAGTTCAGGCTGTCCTCAGACTTGTGATCCTGCTGCCTTAGTCTCCTGAGTGCTGGGATTACATGTGTGCCACTATGCCCAGCTTCTTTCTGCACACTGTTTGTGTGAGGATGATGTGTGCCCTCATTATGTGTGTAGCGAGGGCGTACACACCCATGTACAGGCATGAGGAGGCCAGAGGAGGATGTCAGGCATCTTCCTCTCCAGGGCTCCACAGTGGATCCATCACTGAACCTGAAGGCCCCCTTTTCAGTTACATTTCTCTTTCAATGCTCTTTCCTGGATCCACTTCTGTATATTCTTAACCAGTCTAAATTTTGTGCTTTATTATTCTGAAATTTTTAAGATAACAGCTACTTTCATGACTTTTTGTTTGTTTGTTTGTTTTGATTTTTGAGACAGGGTTTCTCTATGTTAGCCCTGGCTGTCCTGGAACTCTCTTTGTAGACCAGGCTGGCCTCAAACTCACGAGATCTTCTTGCCTCTGCCTCCCGAGTACTGGGGTTCCAGGCGGGCACTACCACGCCCAGCTACTTTCATGACTTTTAATTAATTACTTACATTTGATAAGCATGGCTATTTTGCCTGCATGTGTGTCTGCACATACTTGAATACCTGCTGCACTTGGGAGGCCAGAAGGCTATAGATTCCCTGGGACTGGAGTTACAGACAGCTGTGAGCTGTCATGGGGGGACTAGGAATCCAAGCTCTGCAAGAGCAGCAGGCACTCTTACACGTGTGCCATCTCTCTGGCCCCGCTTTCATGACTTCTAAAAGAAAGGCAAACAAATGAGGTGTGTGTGGTGCACATCCATGTAGGCACATGTATTTGTACATGGGACATGCATACAGGTGCATATGTTTGTAGGTGTGCAAGCATATGTGTGCGGAGACCAGAGGTTGACATCAGGTGTCCTCTTTAACTGCCCAGTTTATTTACTGGGGCAGGGTCTCTTACTAAACCCAATTTAGCAAGCCTCGCTAGCCAAAGGGACCCCCTTCTCTGTGTCCAGAGCTCTGAGATTACAGATGGGCCACAGTGTCCATCTAGGCTTTTGTGGGCTCTGGAGATTTGCCCACAAGCATTGTAGCCACCCAGCCATCTACCCAGACCTTAATAATTCTATAAAAATAGTATTCTAGAGCCGGGCGTGGTGGCACACGCCTTTAATCCCAGCACTCGGGAGGCAGAGGCAGGTGGATCGCTGTGAGTTCGAGGCCAGCCTGGTCTACAAAGTGAGTCCAGGATGGCCAAGGGTACACAGAGAGACCCTGTCTCGAAAAAAACCAAAAAAAAAAAAAAAGTATTCTATGAAAAATTGGAACCTTTATATATTATGACATGACCTCTATGGAAAATAGTTTGCTATCCTCTGAAGAGCCAAATGCAGAACTAACACTTGGCCCAGCAATTGCACTCCTGTCCATGCATCTGAGAACAAGGACTCAGACACATCACTCCCAACAGTGAGGCAGAAATGCCTCAGTGCCATCAATGGAGAACGAGCAGACACAATCTCTTACACACCTGTGCACACACGTATGCATTTTATATGGAGCGAGTACGAGCGCCATCTAACTGCACAAAGGAACGCTGTTCTGGTACATGCTGCAGAATGCGTGACCCCTGAGAACACTATGCTAAGTGAAGCGCACCAGATGCATAAAATGCACAAATATTTTATGACTTCACGTGAAACATCTAGAACAGGCAAATTCCCAAAGATAGAAAACAGATGAGTGGTTTCCTGCAACTAGAGAAAGGAGAGTCATGGGGATTGTCAGCGAGCCGTTGCTGAGTGGCTGAGGTGATGGGAGTGTGTTGAGGATGGACAGTGAAGGCTGATAACCCTGTGGTTGCTGCTACTGTCACTGGAGCCTCATACTGCAAAACTGGCCAGGCAGCATGCTGTAAGTTTGCGATCTCAGCACCTAGGACATTTGGGGCAGGATGATAAGAAGGAGTGCGAGGCCAGTCTGAGCCACATGAGACTCCAAACCAACAACAACAAAGGCTGGAGTGGCCGAGTCAATGTGGTAAAGAACTTTCCTAGGTTGACTGGACCTCTGGAGTTTGATTCCCAGCATGATAAAAATTTAACAAAAACAGGCACCCACATGTGTGGGCATGCAAAAAAAAAATCAAGATGGCAAATTTTCTGCTAAATACATACATACATACATTCAGACAGACAGACAGACACAGCTATGTATATAACTATATTAAAAAGCAAGCCAGAATTCCATGATCAGTCCACAGATTAAAATATAACAGCAAATATATGCCTTTATGTAAACAATAAGATCGGGTGGTCACAACAACTTAAGACACAGCTGCTAGGCTCTCCGTCCCCTGACAAGTGATATAGTCTGTACAATGATCTTACTGGGAAACTGGAGTTGAATTATAATATGGGACGTGACAAACGTAAAAACTGGAATGTTCTATAAGACAACAACTTGAGTTTTTTTTTTCATTACAATTACATTTGTGTGGGTGGGCAGGTAGGTAGGTAGGTAGGTACACACATGCAACGGTGCATCTGTGGAGGTCGGGGGTGACTTTCAGGAGTTGGTTCTCTCTTTCCACCATTGTGGGTCCTAAGGACCTAGTTCAGGGTGTCAGGCTTGGCTGTAGGTGCCTCTACCCACTGGGCCATCTTGCTGGCCCCAGCCTGGACTTTTCACAAGATCAAATGCAATGGCTGAGTCTTGACCAGATCCTGGATTTGAAGAAGAGGGAGCCACAGAGGATGGTTTGGGGCCAACTAGGGAAACTACAGGCAGCATGTGGATCACAGCACCGACTTCCTGCTGGCTCCTCAGCCATGGTAATGGTGCGTGACAGAAGACCATCTATGCTTGGTAGAACAAGTGCTGAGCAAACTGTTTTTGGAGGATCTGGCGAAAGATTGTGCAGGGGCATGTGTAGGTGGGGAGGCAAAGCATGTGGAATAAGAGAAGAGTGGATGAATTTCAATGAAGGATATGTGCATGTTTCTGTGGTCGTCTTTCAGTTTTACTGTACTTTTAGAAACCTCAAAAATACAAAGATTAACATTTTGAAAATTGGAACTCTACCATTTCCTCTTACGTTCAGAATACACATAAGAAAGCTAAGTCACCCGAGGGGAAACACAGTGGTCCCAGGGCTTTGCATACCTTCCACAGAATACACATAAGAAAGCCAAGTCACCAGAGGGGAGACACAGTGGTCCCAGGGCTTTGCCTACCTTCCACAGAATACACATAAGAAAGCCAAGTCACCAGAGGGGAGACACAGTGGTCCCAGGGCTTTGCGTACCTTCCACAGAATACACATAAGAAAGCCAAGTCACCAGAGGGGAGACACAGTGGTCCCAGGGCTTTGCCTACCTTCCACAGAATACACATAAGAAAGCCAAGTCACCCGAGGGGAGACACAGTGGTCCCAGGGCTTTGCGTACCTTCCACATCATACCAGTGTGCCCCGTTTGTGATCCCATCTTTGAAAGTCTCGTCTTCATCTCCTGGGCAATGGGGTTCACCAGTTTTCATTATGGGGTGGTTAGAAGCATAAGCTCTTGCCAGGTATCTAAAGACTTCATCGTCGGAGGTTTTGCTATAGGTTCCAGTGGCCTTATGCTCAGGCGAATCATCGAAAGGGTAGCTTGCTACCACTGAGCCGCCGTGCAGGTTTCCAGACAGCACAAACCTTTGAAAACACAATCAAATTACACATCACTTTAAAAGACACAGAAAATACCAAGCATTTAAAAACTCCACAGGACCTTTCTTAAATGAACTCATTTTTTTCTTTCTTCCTTCATCTTTTTTTTTTTTTTTTTTTTTTTTGAGACAGGGTTTCTCTGTGCCCTGGACTCGCTTTGTAGACCAGGCTGGCCTCGAACTCACAGCAATCTGCCTGTCTCTTCCTCCGAGTGCTGGAATTAAAGGCGTGCGCCACCACGCCTGGCTCCTCTTTATCCTTTTTTATTTATGTACTCAGTCAGTCAAGTCAGTCGGTCCTGAGGATGAGCCCAGAGTCTGGGCACACGCTAGGCACGTGGTTACAACGGACTCTATGAAGTGATGACCTATCCATAAATGAAATGCCTATCTTGGGGCTGGCAAGATAGCTCAGTGTATACCTGCCACCAAGCCTAGTGCCCGTCATCTAATCCCTAGGATCCACAATAGTGGAAGGTGAGAACTGAGTCCTGTAAGTTATCTTCCGACCTCCACACGCACATGTGGCATGTGTACTCCCCTATACACATAAATAAATAGAAAAAGTTACTTAAAATTTCAGAACTAAAGCTATAGTGTCATGGCTGAGTACTTGCTTACCATGCATAAGCCCTGGGTTTGATCTCTAACAACCAATAAGCAAGACGTAAAAACGGGGCTGCTTTTGCATTTCCAGTTAACCACAGTGTTTTACAGAGTTTTCCATCGTTGAACATGTTACTGAATAATACAGCACTAACATACAGGGTTAGGAAATGCCCTATGCGAGGAGTTTCAAATTCATTGATTAGATTGACCTACAGGAACTTGCCAGAATTCAAACCCTGCCCCCCCACCTACAGAAGTGACGATTTCATATAGCATAATGTCAAGCTCATGTTTCATAACAAAAGTTGCTAATCAGTACTTGTTGAACACAACAGCTAAGTTAATAACATTATGTTCTGTATACTTACTGCCCAAAGAAAATGTTTAGGTTAAAGCATCTCATTTAAAACACAATTTCACAAAATCCTTATACCAAATTATATTTTCAAAGTTGAAAAGATTCAGGGAAAAACAACCTGATACAATGAGCTTCTTCCAGAGAAAAACAATACAGTATACCAGAGCCATCCTCTGCTACAGCACACCAGGGCCATCCTCTGCTACAGCGCACCAGGGCCATCCTCTGCTACAGCGCACCAGGGCCATCCTCTGCTACAGTGCACCAGGGCCATCCTCTGCTACAGCGCACCAGGGCCATCCTCTGCTACAGCGCACCAGGGCCATCCTCTGCTACACCCACGGAGGCTTCTGACTGGGCCACTGACTAGGAGACTGATCTGGACAAGGCTGCTTCTACTTAATATATGTGTGTGTGTGTATGTGTGTATGTGTGTGTGTGTGTATGTGTGTGTGTGTGTGTGTGTGTGTGTGTGTGTGTGTGTGTGTGTGTGTTTCCACTTGGGGCAGGGATCAGTTCTAGGGATCAAATAAGCCATGCTCATGTCAACCACACGCTACACTGAGCTACAGCCCCAGCCTCATTTCTACTTCTAAGTGAACCACTAATGTGGCTCAATTTATAGACATAGAAAAATCGCAAGAGCTCCTTTTGAGGAGGAAACTAAAAGTAAAGGCATAGACATCCTATTTGCGCATCTTCCCCTTAGGTAACAGCTCAGACCATTACTACATACAGATTAAGTATTTTCTCTTTGCATTCTAACTAGAATTTTCCTGAGCCTCCTTACTTGTAGTTGAAATAAACTGATGTTTAGAGATTCTAAACATTTCTTTCTATATGTTTGAAATAAAACCCAAACTATCATACGGGTAACCTGAAAGACTACTTTAGGCGTGACCAGTGCCATCTCTGAGGCAAGCAAACAATGACAGTTACTTATAACAGAAGAAAGAACTTAGCTAATGATGGTAAAGGCAGTTGACGACAAAGGAGATGAGTTTAAAATGAATACAATTTTCATTAGTGCCCTTCCAGACCCCAGAGAACGCCATTTGGGGAAGTGGTGTTAGCACAAGCTTTAGAGCTGGACAAATGTCGCCCAGGGCTGCTGTTCAGCAGGAATGTGATCAGAAGTCATTGCCTCCAAATCCCCATTTCTCTCTCATCTATCAAATGGGAATATTCTATCTACCTCTCAGGAATGTGCTAGCTTCTCAGCACACGGCCATTTCTTTGGAGCCGTCTAACATCCGGGTCAGATTTCCATTCGGTTTCTGACTTCCCCTGCCACTCTCTGAGTGACAAATCAACACAGAGCAACAATGAAGGTGGCACACTACTTTTCTAATTCTACCTAGCTATTTGCTTCCTGGTTGTATTTTTTAAACAACTCAAGTATTTTTTTTTTTTCCTTCATTGACTTTGGGAAAACTATAAAAAGGCTCTTCTGGTTCAGACACTTCATTTAGCAGCAAACATTTTTAACATATTAACTATGAGGTGAATACTATTGTAGGCACAAAGAATACATATGAGCAACAACAAAAAAGCCCTGAGGATTCCGTGTAAGTGGGGTATGCTATTTTATATATTGTTAAGCTAAAACTCTACTAAACAGATTATTTTGTTCAACGTTTCTTACAACATTTCTCAGAAATATCATAAAGAGGACTTGACATCTTAATTACTTTTGTGACCAGAATATATTAGTAATCTATGCTTTTAAGATACAATGTCACTCTTCTGGGGACAATTTCAAAACAAAGCAGTACTTGTCACAGTAGGTGTAAAGACTACTCTTTAGGATCTTTGTCAAAGCAGCTTTGTGTATCAATTTCAATCCTATTTGAAAGATATTTTAAGATTCCCATTCAAATCCTTAAGTGTTTCTCATGCTTGACTTCAGTATCATAAGATTTAAAGAAGATGCTAAATACATCATATTAAAATAAGAGTCTTTATGTATTAAAAAAAAAAAAAAACTCTAACATTATTTTCTTCCCATAGCCGTAAAAATAGCCTCTTTGTGAGGCTTTGATATCTGAATAACAATAAAGACTCACAAAACTATACCTCAATATACAACAATACTAAAAAATAATTTGTATCCACCTCAACATGATGACACTCTTTACAAGTACACCCAAGGGTTGGGGTGTAGCTCAGTGGTAGAATATTTTCCAGGCCCTGGGATTCAACCTTCACCAACCAGAGAAATAAGTCTTAGAGTTTTACATATTCAAAATAACAGCAAATTTTTCTTTCTTTTTCCCCTGCCCCTCATCTTTCAGTGCTGGAGGTGGAACTCAAGGCCTCACACAGGTGAGGGAGGCACTCCACTACTGAACTATAAATCCCAGCATTAAAAGGGGATGGCTCATGCCTATAATCCAAACACTTGGGAGGCAGAGGGCAGGCAGGTGTCTGGGTTCCAGGCCAGCCTGGTCTACAGAGTGAGTTCTAGGACAGCCAGGGCTACAAAGAGAAAACCTGTCTTGAAAACAAACAACAACAAAAATTTAATATAGCTGGTAAAAAGGATATCAGGAAGTCATTGAAACAATTTATTCCTCAAAACACATTTAAAAGTGTAGTTTGCGAGCTGGGCGTGGTGGCACACGCCTTTAATCCCAGTACTCGGGAGGCAGAGGCAGGCGGATCGCTGTGAGTTCGAGGCCAGCCTGGTCTACAAAGTGAGTCCAGGATGGCCAAGGCTACACAGAGAAACCCTGTCTCGAAAAACAAAACAAAACAAAACAAAAAAAAAACCAAAACAACAACAACAACAACAAAAAAGTGTAGTTTGCTCATATAGACTAATGGCTGTGTTTTTCTTTTTAATACCCCTCTGGTCTCTCAATCTCTAATTGTGTGTTTGTACTTTTAATTTTATTTATATATCAGCATGGTCTGTTAATCATTAAAGGATATGCATTTTGGGTTAATTTTATAAATGACTTTTCCTTTTTGGTTAGAGTAATGTCTGAAGACAACAACAACACAAATTTGGGGTTGATTAGGCTAATCAAACCACTGCCCCATGCAATACCTACTGATCCAGGAGCTTTCACAAACCTCACACGCTCCTATTAGTGAAGCCACAGATCCTGACATAACTCGTGGCCACCAAATGATACAACTACCACTTTGGAAGAGTTAAACGGAGACTGAATTTCTGGCTTGAGACTTTCAGGATAGCCTCAAAGTGACCTACACCAAAGGGAATCCTTCATGTTGGCCAGAATGACCAAAGACAAAAAAAAAAAAAAAAAAAAAAAAAAAAATCCTGCAATGTGGTATATTTTCTTTAAAAAAAAAAAAAAAAAAGCCTTAGCTGGCAATGACAAGCAGAGGCAGGAGCATCTCTCTGAGTTTGAGGCTAACCTGGTCTACATGGTGAATTTCAGGCCAGCCACGGCTACCCAGCAAGATCCTGTCTCAAAACAACAACAAACATAAAATAAAATAAAGAGCCCTGCTCGCCACAGTACCTGAAGGTAAGTGTTATGTCAAAATCAAATTTATGCAGATGTGCAGGGATCTGACATGGTGTGGAAGGGAAAGCCATCCTAGAACATTTCAACAAATTAAGCATCTACGAGGGACCTTCTGAACGTTAAAGTTAAAGGTGGGTGATAAAAAAAACGTTTGGAGCCATCGCAAGGTCCACAGATTTCCCAGGCCTCATAACACATGACTGACATCCCACAGAGGAGATGATTTCAGGAGGACAGGACGCAGCTCAGTTGGTGCAGCACTTGCTAACAGGCATGGAGCCCTGGGCCGACCGCAGGCATGGCGTACACCAAGGGTGGGGTACATGCCTGTGTTCCCAGCTACCGCAGGAGCAGGAAGCTCCCGTCACACCTGGCTACACAGCCAGCCCGTGGCTAGCCTGGGCTACATAAGAAATGATTCCAAGTCTCACAGACAAACTTCTTTTGCTCATTTTTACATTGCTTTATCTGCCTTCATCAAAAAGCCTTCAAATGCAGATACAAAGATGGTAACTACTGCCTCATAAAGCTACAAAAATGGGCATGTGCTGGCAAAGCTGTGCTTGTGAAAGGAAAGAGGTCCACAGATTCCATCTGGAGTTAAGTACCATCTGCCTTTATACCCCCTTTCTCTTACTACTGGTATCTGAAGACTCACAGCACAGTCCACAAGAGATGGTCCTTAAGATTTTGGCTCACGCACAGTTTGCCAGGGGGAACAGTTTTCTGTAAAGTTTTAACTGAATAAACACCTCGTTTAATATTTATAATCTGCTCTCGCTACACACTAGTTTCCGAAGGCCCTCACACTTCTACGTCTCACGTCTTAAAAATCCCGCACAATGCTTAAATGTTATCCACGTAAATGCTTAGCTGGGCTCCCCAGTGAGAAGGCGCACAGCTGGCATCGGAAACCAAGCGGTTCTGACCCGTGGGGGTTCCCCTTATTCCAAACTCCCCTAAACACAATCAGAACTAAAGCAGGAGAATCGGTTTCTACCCACTATCAGAGGAAGTGACTGGGGGCGCGACGGGGTCATTTGCTATTTCTGAGCTATATTCTGTCTTCCTGGCTGTGGAGCACTGAGTAACCACGCTTCGATTTCCCCCCCGGGTCTAGTTAACCGGTCTGCCCCTCAATTTCCCCCGTATGCAAAACAAGAGTATGAGTGTTGTCTAGAGGATATGAGTGGCGTCTAGGTCGCCCGGTTGTGGTCAACATCAAGTGATAAAACGCAGTCACAGAAAGTGCTTGCCACAGTGCTTCTAGTGATGACATTGACAGCTTAGCTACGTAATGAAGGTCCACACTTAGGAACCCTTAACATCTTACCCACTGCTCCCGTACGTTGGTCCTTCAAAAATAGGGACAGGATGTCAGAAAGAAGTTTTCCCCTCTGGCTACGCACGGCACAAACGACAGCCCCGGGCAGGCTTCTCTATTAGCAGTTCCAGTTACGGGGTGTCCCTCTCCACACCGACTACCACCCCTCCCCCTTTGGCTGGCAAGCTTTGCCTGAGCGCCTACTGGGTGTCAGAAAATAAGCCTCCTGCCCTTGAAAGGCTCCTCGCGTGGGTGCGAGCGCAGAGTCAGGCAACACTCACTTGTTCCTGCGGATCCAGTCGATGAGGGCGCGCACCTCCGGCACCTCGTCCAGGGAAGGCGGCTCGCCGGTGCTGAACTGGTCAGGGAAACTGCGGTTGAGATCGCGGCCTCGGCTGTTGTCTCGGCCGCTGGTCCCGGGCGGGCCGCTGTCGCCGAGGCCGCAGTCGCCCTCGCGGGCGCGCTCGAAGCCATCGGGGTTCAGGCTGGGCAGCAAATACACGTCGGTGGTGTTGAGCAGGCGGACGAGGCGCGGGTCCCCGCGGCGGTAGCCCGACGCCAGCTCACGGGCCAAGTAGACCAGCACCTGGCGCGACACCGTCTCGTCGCCGTGCATGTTGCCCACCAGCTTTACCTGCGGCCGGCCGGGCAGCAGCGGCCCCGCGGCGTCCAGCCCCGCGGCGGCGGCGGCGGTGGGCGGCGGCCCCAGGCCGGCCGTCAGGCGCAGCACCCACAGCGGCCGGCCCTCCACCGAGCTGCCGATGCTGAACAGACGAGCCAGGCCGGGCGGCCCCGCGGCCGCCGCCGCCTCCAGCGCCTCGCCCAGCGCCGCTTCGTGGTAGTAGTGGTCAAACTGGCCCTCGGCCGCCTCCGAGCCCGCGACGGTCGTCGTGGTCGCCTCAGCCTTCTTGATGTGCGCCGCCTGGGCCGAGCTCTTCAGCAGCAGCAGCAGCAGCAGCAGCGGTGGCAGCAGCGGCGGCAGCAGCCGCAGGCGTCCCAGCCGCCAGGGCTGCCGCTCATCCCGGCCGCTCGCCATCTTCCAGCAGAGCCGCTAATGCCGCTCCACTCCTGCGGCTCCGCACTCCGGGCGGTGGCAGCCCGCCGGATCCCCTCCGCGCCTAGCAACCCCATCCCGCCCTCGAGCCTCAGCCAATCGTGGCCCGGAATGCCCGGGCGTCACGCGAAGGGGCAGGGTCTTCCTTAAAGCGGACGATTCCCTCCGGGCGTGCCTTCTCCACTCCACCAGTTCCTAGAGACTTTAGTCACGTTCCCTTCCTTCACTAAAGGTTCCTCTCTCTGTCCTCCCTGCCTCCCTATTTCCTCTTCTACATCTGCTCTTGGGCTTCCCCTCTTTGCGTTCAGTCTCTTCTTTATGGCTTCTCCTCGGAAATTCTTCTCCCTTTTTCTCTGAGAGCTTTCACTAACCCCCTTCTTTGTTGTACCGTTTCTCAGCCACGCTTTAAACGCTTTAGAGCCGATAATCGAAAGAATCAAAAGGTTCCCAAGATTTCAAGGACTCCTGAGAAAATCAGTAAGTTAGAAAGAATCCACGTTGAAGAATCAAAGGTTCATCTTCTTTGCACCTTTTTTCCCTGGTGAGGAGTTCTTCCTGGGCTTGCGCCCACCTGCCTGCATGATATTGACGAGAATGAGACACCTGGCGCACCTCATAAAGCAATCCATTCTATTTTTGATTTGCCGCGTGGCTAGATGTCTCCTTTATGAAGTGGAAACTGCCGTGGCAGGCTCCCTCTGTTAATGTGGTCTGTTTCAGTGCACCAAGAGTGTTGGGCTGCAGTCAGTCGTCTATGTGCGCTGGTCTCGGCTCCCATTGGAGAGAGAATCATTTTAGAGTATCTTGCCCTCCGGCTAGCACTGATTTTGAGTAGGAACATCTAGATCACCTCTGTACACCCATAGCTATAGTTTCGTAATGCTGTTTTTAAGAGATAGATTTGGCATTTCTAGAAATACCTGCTCAGCAAGTGTAATTCCCCACTCGGGTATTTGGGTAAATCCAGAAAAACCTAACCTTCCAAATAAGCTTTAATCACTTTAGTTTGAAGAAATGTGAAAGTTTGGCAATCCTTTTATCAAGTGTGAAATTCTAACCCATCTAACAACATAATTGTGATAACTATCATCATCATCAGAAAAGGTCTCTTTTCTGAACTATACTTGAATCTTGATAGGACCAGTGGAATTCAGGGATTAGCAGGTATTTATGAGTAACTAATGTGTGCCAGAGCTGCATGCTGGGGGGTGGGGAGCATTGGAGAGATGACTCAGAGTTTAAGAGCACTTGGCTGCTCTCCCCAAGGACCTGGGTTCAATCCCCACCCACATGGCAGCTCATCACTGTCTGTAGGACCTAATGCAAACATACATGCAGGCATACACCAATGCACATAAAATAAAAAGAAAATTCAGAATTTCAAAAGCTGGGTGCTGGGAAGCAATGCATCGTTCGCCTAGCTAGAGACTCGGTGCAGCCTGTGATAAATGCTGCAGTACATCCGTGGAGGCGTTCTCGAGAGAAATCTCATCCATCCTGAGTAGGAGGAAAACAGAAAGACAAGGGGAAGGAGCCAAGAGGGAAAGAAAGAATTCCGGGTAGAAGGAGAAGCAAACACAGAAGGTTGCGAAGTTTGAGAACAGAGACCGTAGGTTCTAGAATTGTTTGTCGGTCCAAGGTGCTGGTGATGGGGATCAGAGATGTGGAGGTAATAAGAAGCCAGGGACACGGGGCCAAAACAGAAGGACCCTGCAAACTAAGACCGGGGCACTACACTTGATCCAGGATCCAGAGAGAGCCAAGGATGGACTTGAAGCTAATTTAGAAAAATCCCCATCTGGCAGTAACTTGGAGAATGGAATAAGCAATCGAGGCCTAGACGTGAGGCCAAGAGACCTTCAAGATGTTCACACTCCAGAAAGGCATGACCAGGCCTTGAACAAGAGTAGATCTGGTGGAAGTGGAAAGAATGCCAATGAGTGAAGTGGGATGGCAGGCTGGCTCCAAACTGAACTAGTGCTTTGCCATGGTAACCAGCAGTGTGGTGGGACACTGTTCCTACAGAGACACCAACAAATGGCTGCTCACCCCGGATATGGGACCAATGCCAGAGACACCACTAAAATCCAACTTGGGGAGCCAATTAGTTATATAGTGGTCACTTACGGGAATACGAGTAGGGGTTGCTTACAGGAGCAGAATGGAGGGAAAGACAACAGGTGCATCACCAAAAGCCCACCCCAACAGGTTGACCCTGCCTCTTCTAGTCAATTCTTCTAGCATCTTCTAGGTTCCTCAGGTGGCCCCTGCCTCCCCCTAGAGTCTCCTCCAGGCAGCTTAGCAGGTCTGAAAGCGTCTTTCTGCAGCCTTTACTGTTTTTATGCTTGGGGATGGGGGAGGGGAGAGGAGTCTGGTACATCTGGTCAGTTTCAGGAACTTCCTGGACCCAAAGAAGTGTTTGCTTCTAGAACTAATGTAGCTTCCCGGGAGGAGGGGAAGTGTCACCTCCCCTTTTAACATTCTGCCTCTTAATGAACCGTCCTCCGAGAGGGCGGCTTCCCTCCAAATCTCATAGGAAGATGTTAGACTGTCACTCTGACTCTGTGAACACTTCTTCTCCATGCCCCACTTCTTAGTCCAGGCTGCATCGTGCATGCATCGTGCACAACAGCTGTCGCTCATCTGAAGTCAAGGCCAACTCCCTGCAGAGACCCTCTTCCCCTCTCAGAGTGCTCCGCCATCACACTGCGCATTTCTTGCAATCACCCAAAGCAAAGGAGCCCAGGGGACTTATTAACTTTTTTTTTTTTTTTTTTTTTGGTTTTTCGAGACAGGGTTTCTCTGTGTAGCCTTGGCCATCCTGGACTCACTTTGTAGACCAGGCTGGCCTCGAACTCACAGCGATCCACCTGCCTCTGCCTCCCGAGTGCTGGGATTAAAGGCGTGCGCCACCATACCCGGCTTATTAACTTCTAATCAAGTGTTTCCTTCTCTGTCATTTCCTTCTCTTCTCTGAATGGCCCCTCACCCTGGAAGGGCAGCTTCAACTAGGGAAAGTGGCCAAAGCACAAATAAGCAAACGTTGGTGAAATAAAGGTATGTAACTTGAGCCAGTGCCTTCCCTGGTGTCTTTCGGCCTCCCACGGTGCACTTGTGGGCTCTGAAAAGGCTGGAGCCTTCTTCCTTCCAAGTACAACTTGGCAAGTCATGAAACCCAAAGCTACAGACCAGGTCACTGCTCCGTGAAGGGGAACAGCAGGGCAGAGGGCTGGCATTGTAGTTACCCACAGCTGAATACCACCCTCTGTTTCAGAAGGCTGGGAGCTTGTGACAGGTGTCCCTTTCTCACTCCGCCTCCCACAAAAGTACTGGCTCACAAATAACCAAACTTGGGGGATGCTTTTTTTTTTTAAATGGCTTCTTGTTTACAGTAGCTGAGTGGGAGTAATCTGGATCTTTAAAAAACAGGGCAGAATCTAGTGGGTAGCCAACCTTATTCAGAAGATTTGTAGATGATTAAGAAGTCAGCAGGGGGGCTGGAGAGATGGCTCAGAGGTTAAGGGCACGGACTGCTCTTCTAGAGGTCCTGAGTTCAATTCCCAGCAACCACATGGTGCCTCACAACCATCTATAATGTGATCTGATGCCCTTGTCTAGCCTGCAGGTGTACATGCAGGCAGAGCACTGCATACATAATAATAAGTAAATAAATGTTAAAAAAAAAAAAAAAAAGAAGACAGCATGATCACACACTTGTAAATGCCTCGTCTGGCATGACACCTACATGTTTATAAACTCATTCTGACAGTCACTTATGGAGCACACAGCTATTACGAGGTCCACTTTGTGAGTTCAAGAGCATTGGGAGGTGAGTAGGGGAGATCTGTCTCAGAAGCAGAACCTCTGAGGGACCAGAGAACACAGACGCAGCAGATGACAAGTATGCGCCACCAGGGCAAGTCTATAGCGGGCATTTTTGCAACAGCACAGGAGGACACACAGTCCAAAGAGGCAGGCACAACTATTTCAGTTTCAAAGTTGAAGACATGGAGGCACAAGGTCACGGCAGTGGGCGGGCAAGCTCTAGAAATCTGGCTGCAAACCAGGCGTGGTTGCACCGCCTTTAATCCCAACACTTGGGAGGCAGAGGAAAGTGGATCACTATGAGTTCAAGGCCAGCCTGGTCTACAAAGTGAGTCTAGGACAGCCGAGGCCACACAGAGAGACCTTGTCTCGAAAAACCAAAAAAAAAAAAAAAAAAAAAAAAAAAAAAAAAAGGAAAGAAAAAGATCTGTGTCATGATCTTCAAAACGAACGCCTGCTGGTAGAATACAAAAGAAAAGGTGGTTACGGTGAGTCAGAGAACACCTCCGTCGTGTTATTAGCCCGTTGGCTTTGATGTCCGTACCCAGTTCTTATCAGTCATTTTCTAGATTCTTCTCCTTGAGCAGTGGTTCTCAACCTATGGGTAGGAAACCCTTTGGGAGTCGAATGACCCTTTCACAGGGGTCACCTAAGACCATCAGAAAACACAGAAATTCACATTACAATTCATAACCGTAGCAAAATTACAGTTAGCAAGTCGCAACGAAAATAAATTCATAGTTCAGGGTCAGTCACCACGACATGAGGAACTGTATTAAAGCGTCACAGCGTTAGGAAGGTTGGGAACCGCTGACCTCAACTGAGATGATTTACATGTATAACAAACCGTCATTGTGTGTGTGTGTGTGTGTGTGTGTGTGTGTGTGTGTGTGTGCGCGCACGCGCGCACGCGCACGCGCGCGCATACCAGTGCCCTGGGGGCTGAAACCTCAGTTTCGTGCATGCTAGGCAAATGCTGTACTACTAAATTATGTCCCCAGCCTTAGTTTTGTTTTTAATAGAAATAAGCAGGAGAGTGGGGGTGGGGGGTGGGGAGCACTCCAGGGAGAGGGACCAGCAAATTATACAGGGAACAGTGGCTAAAACAGAAAACACATTGGGAGAAGCAATAAGAATAAGAGGCAAAGCCACAAAGGTAGGATGGCCAAATAATGAACGACCTGGAACGCCATGCTGGGCAGTAGGGGTAGTGTTAGCTACAGAGCTGTTGTGAGAGTGGGATAGATAACACCCATGCTTTAGCAAGAACGTGCCAAGTGTGTGCAGTAGGCTAACGAGAAGCTCCATTTAGACAAGAGCTGATTCTGCTAAACTCAGAAAAGCAGAAGGATTTGGGGCTGGAGAGATGGCTGCTCTTCCAGAGGACCCAGGTTCAATTCCCAGCACGGACACGATGGCTCAGAACTGTCTGGCTCCAGGTCCCGGCAATCAGCCTCCCCCTTCTAGCCTCCAGTGGTGTTGCATGCATATGGTGCACATAAATACATGCAAACAAAACACACTTGCAGCTAAAATTGTTTTTAAAAAGAGTGGGCTGGGACTGGAGAGACGGCTTTAGTGGTTAAGAGCACCGCCTGCTCTTCCAAAGGTCCTGAGTTCAATTCCCAGCAACCACACAGTGGCTCACAACCATCTATAATGTAACCTGATGCCCTCTTCTGGCCTGCAGGTGTATAAGCAGACAACACTGTATACATAATAATAAATAAATCTTAAAAAAAAAAAAAAAGAGTAGGCTGGAGAGATGGGTTAGCAATTAAGAGCATTCACTGTTCTTGTAGAAGCTGGAAATTTGTTCCCAGTGCCTGCACAGTCGTTCACAACCATCCATAAACTTCAGTTCCAGGGGACTCAACGCCCTTGTCTGACCTCTACAGGCACCACGCACACATGCAGGGAAAACAGTCATACACATAAAATAAATAAACCATAAGGAAAGAAGCTTTGGGGGTGGGTATTTAGGTTGTTGGGTTTACAACATGTAACAATTGCCTGAAAAAAGAACAAAGGGAAGAATATAAAAGAGGAAAATGACAGGACCAGGCAGGATGGCCAGGAAGGTGACTTTGCCGTTAGCAGAAAGAAAGATGTCAGAAGAAAAGCTAAGCAGAAGAGGCTTGAAGTGTGGGAAAGGAATTGGGCATTGGGCTTGAGAGCTTTCAGACTTGAGGTGCCTGTGTGAAATCCAGAGCGGGCATGCCTCTTCATATGTTAGCTTTTTTTCTTTTGAGACAGAGTCTTCTGTAGCTGAGGCTAGCCTCCAACTGTAGCCGAGGATGGCCTTGAACGTCTGTTCTTCTTGCCTCTAACTTCTGAGTTCCAGATGTGTGTGTGTGTGTGTGTGTGTGTGTGTGTGTGTGTGTGTGTGTGTGGTGAGACCGGGTCTCAGAGGAAATGGGCATGTCTAGGAGACAGTGGGAAGGGAACAATTTCCGAAGTGGTGTCCCCGAAGTCGCTCTTCAAGTGAGTTGAGCAGGCTGGATGACGGCTAAGTCTGTGTAGGGAAGATACTGTGGCCCCATCTGAACACAAGCAGCTCTCTTCACAGGTCAAAGTTGCCACTCTAAGACGTCTCAATTTAAATGTAACCACACTGCATCCATTTATTTAATAAGCATTTATTACACATGCATCATATATACCAGACATTATTGACAGCAATCAAGAAAACTAGCAGAAGGCACTTGGACCGGGGTTGTAGTTGGTTGGTGGAATAGGCATGCATGGGGCCTGAATCACCATCACCATAAAAGAGATCCTGCCGCCGGGTGTGGTGGCGCATGCCTTTAATCCCAGCACCCAGGAGGCAGAGGCAGGTGGATCACTGTGAGTTCGAGGCCAGTCTAGTCTACAAAGTGAGTCCAGGACAGCCAAGGCTACACAGAGAAACCCTGTCTCGAAAAAAACCAAAAAAAAAAAAAAAAAAAAGAAGAGAGCCTGCCTTTGGGAGAATTTATATAACCTAAGAGGCAGATGGAAAGTGAGTACTCAAAATAAATTTTTAGACAGCGTATTAGTTATTCTTCTCCCTGCTGTGACATATTTGGCAGAAGCAGCTAAAGAAAAATGGATTGTTTGGGGGTGATGATACAAGGAAGATAGGGTCCATCATGGTGGGACAGCACGGTGACAACTGTGTGAGGAAAGTGGTAATGCTGCATTGCCATCAGGAAGCGGAGAAGAACGGCAGTGCTCAGGTCACACACACACACACACACACACACACACACACACACACCCTTTTTTATTTTTATTCAGTGCAGGGTCCTTGCCAATAGATGGCCTGGGACAGGTCGTGGTAACACAGAAATGTTGAGAAGAAATAGTATTCTAAATATATCCTGAAGGTAGAATGATAAAATTCATTGCTGGGCTAGTGTGACAGAACTAGAAGAATTAATGATAACGCCAGGATTTAAGGTAATCAACTAACACTAAAGAGCAGAGTACCATTTGCTGGAGGAGGAAGACTTGAGGACAGGCAGGCTTATGGGGAAATAGCTGAAACTGTATTGGTAGGGAGACATTTAAGCTTTAAGGCAAGACTGCCGCGGAGGCGGGGGCAGAGGGCGGGGGAGGAAAGAGAGCCGGAAAGGGCCATGTGAACACTGCACCCCATCCCCTTGCGGTGCTTCCATGTGTGCAGGTGGACAGAGGAAAGCCTCAGAGTGGCCAGAAAGTGGGAGAAACGTCGGCAGAGCAGGAGTTCTCGGAAGCCTGAGGATGTGTCTCATTGTTGGGTGTGGGCCTGGGTGCCTGTAATCCCAGCACCTGAGAGGTAAAGCAGGAGATTAGAGAGACTGAAGCCAGTCTGGGCTACACAAGAGCTCAGGCCAGTTTGCCGGGCTCAGAAAAGAAAAAGAAAAAAGGAAGGAAGGAAGGAAGGCGGGAGAGAGAGAGTTGAGGGAGAACAAGGAATTTGAAGGAGAAAGAAGTGATTATGCTAAATGTTACTCAGAGGGCAAGTGCGACCAGGACTAAACTATGCCACTGAGTTTGGCAGTCCAGAGATTACTAGTGAATTTTCTTTTGTTTTGTGAGGCAGGGTCTCAGGTAGCCCAGGCTGTCCCTTAAACTCAATAAATAGCTGAGATTAACACCCAACTCCCGATCCTTGCATCTGAAAACAAGTTTGGGGTAAGAAAGAAAATTATCATGTCAATCATAATCTGTGTAATAGCATTTCCTTATAGTTATGTGTGCTTTTGAGTACATTAGCCCAAGCGATGCTCACAGCAACACTGCAGGCTAGCAAGGCACCCTGAAAGGGTTCTCAGTTTTAGGCTGCTACTGGCTAGCTCAGGCAAGAATACACGACACACGACGGAGCTGCAGGCGTCAGCCCCATCTGTGGAACCTCTCTGGTGCCCCTATCACCACGCCACGGGGTTCGTTGTACTTTGCTCCACTTGAAGTCTATGCATATCATACACACAGATGACTCATAGTGAGAAAAAAATGAAGGGCGATCACAGCCAAGCCTGCAACAGAGACGCAGGTCAGTGAGAACCATGGTAGGAATGCGAGAATCATTTTAAGGGTCAGTGGATCAGTAAGAAAGAAGTGAAATGCAATATGCAGGTGAGCCTGTACGCGGTTAGTGCCCACAGAGGAAGAAATCTGAAGACTTCAACTCGGCACTGCAGAGCCCCATCAGCTTAAAGAGTGAGAGGAGCTGACAGAGAAAAGATGAGGAGACCATGCAGCTCAGCCAGAATCTTCATGCCCTTGCTGCTCTGTTGCAAGCAGGAAAAGAAAGTGATTTTAGAGTGAAAGGGAGTTGTTAAACAAGGGAAAACTCAGGATGGACTTTGGCCCGGCAATCCTTGCGGCTTACCCACTCTTGCCCTTAACCCACCTCCTAGTTCCACTGGTACATGTCCTGGAAAGGTTTCTCTGACCTGACAGGCGTAGCTTTCGCTTTCAGCCCACTCTTTGCCACGGTCCAGGCCAGCCTTGCCTCTGGATGGGGCGACACTTTCTATGGAATCAGACTGCAGTTAGAGTTTGTTTGTCCCTCCCTGCTTAGCTTTCTCCCTTTATCCTACTTCCTTTAAGCGTCCACAGATTTCTCCCCATGACACCTCTCCAGTGAATCGTGTGTACAGGCATCCCTGCCTCAGGAAATGCTCCCGCGAGGAGCCTGTGTTTAGACAGCCGGGTGTGGACCTAGGGAGGTGGCTCAGGGGCTAGAGCACTGGCGGCTCTTGCACAGGACCTGACTTTGGCTCTTGGCACCCACATGGCAGCTCACAACTGCCTGTGGCTCCAGTTTCTGAGGATCCAACGCCCTCTGCAAGCCTCCGCTGGTGCTTGTATGTACACATACATACATACATGCAGACAAAACATACATGTAAAAAAATTTAAAACTGGAATTTGTTTTGTTTGCTTTATATTTTGTTGATGTTATCATTTGCTTCTGTGGCTTTTTTTGTTTGACAGATTGTTTGTTTGTTCGAGGCAGGGTTTCTCTGTGAAACAGCCCTGGCTGTCTTAAAACTTGCTTTCTAGACCAGGCTGGCCTCAAATTCAATGAAGCTGCCTGCCTCTGCCTCCTGAGTCTGGGGTTTTAAGGCCCGCACCACGACGGTTGGCTTGTTTGACAAAATTCTGAATTCCCTTGAGTCTTCCTCCTGCTATGCCAAAGGGAATTGAAATGTGTTTATTGGCGTTTCAGGTTTGGTTTTGGTTAAGTGGGCCCTATTCCAGTTCCTCATTTGTTTTGCTTTATTTAGAGATGAGGTCTCACACAGTAGCCCGGGCTGGCCTTGGACTCATCACATAGCCCATAGATAGGACTATTAAGCGCCTACTTAAAAGGTGTTTTTTTCTTCTCAGTGTTGGGGATAGAAGCCAGGGCTAGGCAAATGCTCTTGCAGCGAATGTGCGGCACACCCATCCCTATTTTAGATGTCAGCTAGAACTAGTTTCCAGGGCATGGGACACTGCCACTGAATCCTGAAACCAGGACAGTGATTTTGAAAGACTATGAGCCAACACGAGAGGGACAGTTCTGTCACAGGCTCGTCTGCTTGGCAAAATGTAGGCTATTCGGCCCTGTGTGGGCAGAGGAAACTTTTCGGTCTTTTCAGTCTGTGGACTGGGAGACAGTCCTGCCTAAGACTCCTAAGAGAGAGGGTTGCCCCAGCGGGGGGCAATATCTGTCCTAGTGACAAGGAAGGAAGCAGGGATCCGGCACTTTGATTTGTACATGGTAGAAAACCTAACTCGATCTTGCTTAAATAATAAATGGAACGTATCTGCTCATATAACTGAGAAGCTTGACGGAGAAATTTGTCTTCAGGCTTTGCTTCGTCCAACGGCCGAGTTTATTTTTGCCCCTTGGCCTTGCCTTCTGCCCCGATTGCTTTCTTCTAAGCCTGACTCCCCATGTGATTCCAAGAAGGCTGCTGGGAGCTCCCAAGGCCACTTGCCTTCTCACTCACACCTGGCAAGAAAAGCAGACCGCGCCCTTGAGAGAGCCAAATATCTGGTTTCACGCCTACCCATGAACCAATCACTGTGGCCGGGGAGAAGTCACGTCGCCTGGGCTTTGCTGGGGTTAGGGGTGGTAGTGTCTGATTCCCATGAGCCACCTGGATCTGCAGTGGAAATCAAGGGTTTGGCGGGGGAACAGAACCTAGGGGGGGCCGCCTGTAAACATCGACTTGCAGAGCATCTTAACTCGTGTTAAAATCTAGCAAGGTGCCTTGCCTGGATTGGGGGGTCGGCTGACTGAGTGCAGTGGGGCAAGTGCAGCAAAGTAAGTAGCAATTATATAGCAAACTAGCTTACAATATACATTTCATACAGGTTAGCTTGATAGTCGCCACAGTTTTTTTTTTTTTTTTTTTTTTTTTTTTTTTTTTTTGGTTTTTTGAGACAGGGGTCTCTCTGTGTAGCCTTGGCCATCCTGGACTCACTTTGTAGACCAGGCTGGCCTCGAACTCACAGCGATTCGCCTGCCTCTGCCTCCCGAGTGCTGGGATTAAAGGCGTGCGCCACCACGCCCGGCTAGTCGCCACAGTTTTGAAAGGAAACATGCCCTCTTCTTGGCTGTTCAGCATCTAAGCCCCTCCCCCGCTAGGGCAACCCTCCCCCTTGGGAGTTTTAGGCAGCACGGCGGTCTCCCAGTCCTCAGACTGAAATGACAGGCGTGCTCTGCCTGCACAGGGTGTATAGCCTACAGTTAGCCAAGCAGATGAACAGGTGACAGAGTTCACACCGGGAGCCGGTGACGTAAAGAAGCAGAGACCGTGGCTACTGTTTCTGAGGCAACCCGGAAAACAGGACACTTGCCTTCCAGAGCCGGAGGTGATGGCAGGACCAGCCACAGCAGATGGCACTTGGCGGCGACTGTAGCCACCTTGAGTTCTGCCACTTAACACCCGCTCCTATTTGTGTGTATCATCTGGCACATCTACGAATGAGTCAGTGTCTTTTTACTCTTCTTCGTGTTTATTTTAAGCTGAACGTATTCGTGTGCTGCCGTGGTTTAGGTCATAAATAGCGCCCCATGTGCTAAGGGTTGGTCACCAGGCTGAAAGCACTGCTGGGAGCTGACAGGCACTTTAGGAGAAGAGACTTAATGGAAGAGGGTAGGCTACTGGGCCTTTGCCCTTGAAGGGGATATGGGGACACTGGTCTCTTCCGCTCTTGGTCCCTAGCAGTCAAGAACAGATGGCTGAACAGATGAACCTCTGAACAAGAGTCAAGAGCAAGCTGAACAGGCAGCCTCTGTCACATGCTCCCATCATTACTTGCGGCACCACTGCTGGCTCAGAGCAAGAGGCCAGCCAACCAGAGACTGAACCCGTGCGCCAAAGTAAAACCTCTCCCTTTTTAGACTGGCTTCATCTCAGTGTTTTTCACAGCAGCAGGAATTTTACTATGCCATAATGTTTAGGATCTTCTGGAATCTCTTTTTTTCCCCCTTCGGTGCCGACTTCTCTTCAGGGGCAGTTCGGGCTTCTAGTTAGGCATGGTTTTGTGGGGTTTCGCCAGGTCAAGTAAATAGTGAACTATTCTTTGCAGATCATCTCAGACCACCTACGGAGAAACCAATTTTACTTGTTTACTATTTTTCTTTTGGGCAGGGCTAACCCCTGTGCATACCAGGCAACTGCTCCGTGCCTTAGCTAGCCATTATCCCTGTAATGAGAGCATTGTCAACCAGAGCTAATTTCTTAGGGCTACAACTTATTGAAACACAACCCCTGGAGGGCTGAATTATTCTCATTTTTTTCAGGTGAGAGTACAGGTTCTAAGAGATTAAGTAGCTGGTACCCAGCACCACATTTGTCACCTTTCTCTGGAAGCTTCAAACACCACATATATACATGGAGGCAAAACATGTGCACATATAAAATAAATAAATCTAAAGGCATTAAAAAAAAAAAAAAGCAAACCCTCCAGGGGGCTTGAGAATGTGGCGGCTGATATCTAGGAATGGGGTTGTGTGACCTTTTCATTGGGAAATGTGAACAAACAGCTACTTACCCACACAGGGCACCGACAACAGATGGGCATAAAGATCCCACGGAAGTATATAGCGTGGTGAAACTGTCAGTTTCGTGGGCTTCCTTACAGAGCATGGGTGAGGACTGACTGAGAGTACCTGGGGCAACATTACCCTAGCTAAGCCACCAAAGTCCCCCCTACCCCCGCTGTGGATAATGACTTCCCCAAAGCTCAGTTGTTATGGGCAACTTATGGGACCATGTGATAGTTCTAAAGTGGACCGTTGGCTTGGGGTGGAGCTCTATGTAGGAAAGCCTCGGAGAAGACTAGATTACTGGTAAGTCATGGTTATCCGCTCAATTTCCATCCTGGTTATCCTTTAGAATTAACCAACGTAATTAGAAACAAAGCCGGGTTCAGTGGGATGTGGAGATTGGCAGCTCAAGGGGTCAGTGGTCCTCCTTATTCTCGTGAGCCTAAGAGTCCTGGCAGGTGCCTAAAACCAAAGATGAGCTCCAGGATGCTCCTGTCTCAGCCTCTCCCAACCCTACAGTTATAGATGTTGACCGCTGTGCCCAGCTCTTACTCGGGGTCTCATGATGTTTGCGTGACATGCACTCTATCCGCTGAGCCATCTCCCCAGCCTAGCATTTGAATGGTTTTTGTTTGTTTGTTTGTTTGTTTTCCTTTCCTCACTAAAGTATTTTGTCAGTGTCCCTACTCTCATGCTCTGAGACCACCATTACACAAAATGAAGTTACTTGGACCCAAACACTGTAATCCTATAGCAGAGGATTTGATAACCCAAGGGTCCATCAATTGACCCACAGGTAGGTAGGTAACATCTACAACGTGGAAACTGGACAAAGGATAATTCATGTCCCAAGCTGGTCAGAGCAGGACAACGTGGGATTCCATCATGTTTCTCAGAATGGGATGCAATTTAAAACATTTGAATCACTTATTTCTAGAATTTTCCATCTCGTGTTTTCGTATCTTGGTTCACTATGGTAACTGAAACTACTGTTGGAGGCTGGTCTGATGTATTTTGATATGAATTGGTGCTTGCTGTCTTCTAATGTGCCCCAAGTATTGCCAAGTTACATTGCCTAAAAACGTGTTCCTGTTTGACCAATAAAAGCCACACATGGGCAGGCAAATGGAATAGGTGTGGCTAAGGTTCTAGGGCCTTTGAGGACAGAGAGGATTTTGGGAGGGAAGCAGATGGGGACCTAGGAGGAAGAAGGAGGAGAATGGCCATGGGACAGGAAAAGAGCCATGTGGGCTCAGAGGAAGAACTCTGAAGCTCCTCATGGAAAGAGATGGCCAAAATGAACAACCTTTGCAAGTATTTTGGGATTATAGATTGGGGGAAACCAAATAGACATTATTAGAAGCAGACGGAATGGGATGGAGACTGGGAGACAATGGAGGCTAGCTTAAGAGATAATATCTGCCTTGCCCCAGGCAAAGGCTTATTCTAAAATCATCCAGTATCTGTGTCCTTTGTTTTGTTTTGTTTTGTTTTGTTTTGTTTTGTTGAGACAGGGTTTCTCTGTGTAGCCTTGACTATCCTGGACTTGCTTTGTAGACCAGGCTGGCCTTGAACTCACAGTGATCCACCTGCCTCTGCCTCCCGAGTGCTGGGATTAAAGGCGTGCACCACCATTGCCCAGCTGTATCTGTGTCATTATTGATTGTAAAAAGCGATTAGATAAAACCAGCAGTCATAACTATAGCCTTGTAACAAGTATTTATTAAGCTGTACTTTTAAATTAACCACAACAAACTACTGAAAATGAAACCATAGCTGGAGGGACACTGCTAAGCAGGATTTCCTTTTAGGACAATAAAACTTTATAGAATTCTGTAGAGCCGGCGGTGAGTGTATTAAACACTACTGGACCATGCATGCACTTTAATATGGTTGACCTAGCTGGGGCGTGGTGGCTTTGTCCCCAGAGCTTCCTTCCTCATACTCCCCACAGCACCTGCAGTGAATATTCTCCACGCTTAGTTTTAAAGCATTTATAAGTGTGGATCCGGATTTCTTTTAGGTGTGAATTTGCCAGGTTACAGCTTCGCTCGAATCGCATATTGATTTTATAGGTTTGGCGGAGCCTGGCCCTAGACTCTAGCAACAAACACATTCAAATGGTACCAAGTGTTTGTTCTCTCGCCCAGATGTACGTAAGCATCCCCACAGCCAAAAGCATTTTCCAACTTAAAAAAAAAAAAAAAAAAAGACAAGAAATCAGAACTGCGTTCTGTTGCTTGTAGAGCCCCAGAGTGCAACTCACAACCCCTTAGCCACATATACCAAGATGTAAATGTAAACCAGTTCAAATGTTCGGTTACTAACGGTAATCCTTCCTGAAGCTGATAGTATCAGCCTCCAACTTTGATGGAAATGCTTGCTGAGACTCAGTTGGCACAAGCACATTCCTACCCAGCCAGCTGTACTCCGTCTCAGGAGGACAAGCCGAAGCACCAGAAGGTGAAGAAATTGGTGCTATTTATGGGAATGATGTGCAGCCACCGCTCGGTCACAGGACTGGGAGAAGAGTGATGCTCTGCTCCCTGGAGAAAGCCTGCGTGCGGCGAGGCTGAGCAGGGCAGGAGGCTTGCCGAAGCACCTCGTGGGAAGCAATTACTACCTCATTGCTCGTCACGTGTGGAAAATCCTCAAAGAGGGGAAAGAACAGATGATGAATCCAGATAAAAAATTAGAGAAACGTGTGCAAGCAGAGATAAGACAAGATTAGCAGGAATTACAGCATGTTTCCTGAGGCAGCTGATGTTTCGGAAGTCAAGTCTCCAGTGTTGCTTACTGCCCTGTCCCCCACCTCTCGTCTTTATCATTTCCTGGTCCTTAGTTACACCCTCCGGGGTCTCCCATTCACAGAGTAGCTCACACAGCAGGTCTTGGCTAATCACTGTCTCTATGTGGGCATTTGGAAGTAAAGAACACACAGGTCAGATTAATTAGAACCTAGGAGGCTTTCAGTGCTATTAAAAAAAAAAAAAAAAAGAAGGTATCCCTTCCTAGAAAAAGAAATCTAGATAAAATGTTATTTTGAGGATGACATAAACACTTACCTATATGCTAAAATTAAAATAGGTCCTTTCTACACTATGAAGTTGAGATTTTACTAATTAAAGACGGACATTCTGTCACTCTTGTTTTCTCCCTTAAGGGGTGACTGGTTACAGACATTTCCCCTCCTTAAAAAATGCCCATGAAGGGCTGGAGAGATGGCTCAGCGGTTAAGAGCACTGTCTGTTCTTCCAGAGGACCTGAGTTCAATTCCCAGCAACCACATGGTGGCTCACAATCATCTGTAACGTTATCTAATATCCTCTTCTGGCCTGCAGGTGTACACGCAGGCAAAGCACTGTATACATAATAACAAATAAATAAATAAATAGATAAATCTTTAAAAAAAAAATGCCCATGAAACTGAGTGCAGATGATAGTGCACACCTCTAAACCCGGTACCCAGGAGCCTGAGACAGAAGGATGAAGAGTTCAAGGCCAGCTTATGCAACATAGCATGACCCTGTCTCAAAGAACAAATTTAGGGGAATCTGTCTTTCTAACCACCAATGCTATTCTTCATCAATTTCTGTTGGCCACCATGGTTGTTCACAGAGTAAAGGTAGCAATAGAAAGTGGAATTACTTTTCTTTAAAGAGGCCAGTTTACTTGCTGACCAAAAAAATAAAATAAAATAAAATCACTGGACTACCACATCAGGGTGCTGCAAGACTCTTGGTGGCTCTGATTCAAGAATGGAAAAGGTGAGCCGGGCGTGGTGGCACATGTCTTTAATCCCAGCACTCGGGAGGCAGAGGCAGGCGGATCGCAGAGGCAGGCGGATCGCTGTGAGTTCGAGGCCAGCCTGGTCTACAAAGTGAGTCCAGGATGGCCACGGCTACACAGAGAAACCCTGTCTCGAAAAACCAAAAAAAAAAAAAAAAAGAATGGAAAAGGTTTTGAGAACACCAAACTGTCAGAAGCCAGAAGAGTGTAGCAGGAACCATAGCATCTCACTAATACTTTTGAGAAACATAGAAAAACTGGGAGGTAACAGGACACAAATTGTGAAGATACGATTGTATTCTCACCGTAACATTGAACACTAGAATTAGAGATCATTCTTGACCCCGCCCCCCCGGGTTGAATCAAACCCCACCCCAAAACGTTGCATAGCAGTAGTCATTTCTCCCCAGTTTGCTTTCTTTAAAGATGTCATCATCGTCATCATGACCAGTGTGTGTGTGTGTGTGTGTGTGTGTGTGTGTGTGTGTGTGTGTGTGTGTGTGTACCCACAGAATCACAGAAGCTAGAACAGGCCAATGGATCCCCTGGAACTGGCGTTACAGGCAGGTGTGAGATGCTCAGTGTGGGTGCTGCGAACTGAACTCAGGTCCTCTGGAAGCGCAGTCAGTGCTCTTAACCAGAAGCCATCTCTCCAGGCTCCCCTCCCTGTAAGTTAGCGAGAGGTTCCCCTAGGCAAGCCTTAACAGAATGTGTGTTTGTGGGTGGTTTACATAAGCTCATTTCCGAGAGAGATTGATGCCGAGATTAGAAATGTTGTCCACATTACATCCCTGACCTGTGGTTATCAGTAGATTAAAGAACAGGATTCTAAAGCTTTTGGAGTTTGCAGAAATACAAAACTTGTTTTTAAAAGCAACAGGAAACCAAATTAAATCTCTATTGTTTTACGTATCTCAAAGAATACGCTACTTCTTTGAGAACCTTCTGTGCAAAGTTCCCAACAAGGCTGCTACAGGCCGGTCTTCACCCTAAACACTGTGTGACAGGATTGGAGATCACCCATGCCCTGGTAGTCAGAGTTCATCAGTGGCAACTGTCGGGGGAGGGGCAGCTGGGAAACTGAATGAAAGCCTAGCTTTGCCCCAAGACAGGCTTCCACGATTGGGGCTCCAGCTCAGCTATGTGAATGGAGCTCATGTGGAGAACAAAGTGGTGAGGTGTGTGTGTGTGTGTGTGTGTGTGTGGTGTAGGTGTGAGGGAAGGAGTGAACCTGGTGGTTCTAGCCATCCAAGGCTGTGTCTTCTCTACTCTCCATGGTTTGGTGACAGGAGGCTTGAACAAGTTCTAGTCTCCGCTTAAACTAAGTTGTGATTCTTCGGCCTCTATCCAAAAAGTTCTTCCCTAGCAAATCCACCAGAGTGCTTTTTGTAATTGATTGGTAGAGCCAACAAAAAGCTGCACAGGAATAAACACACACACTCACACACATACACTCACATACACAATCACAGACTCACTCACACACATACACACACATGCACGCACACACACACACACACACACACACACACACGAATGGTTAAAATTCTAAAAGCGGACAATACCAAATTGTGAACTGTGAGGAAAAATGAAACTCGTGCACGGTTGAGAGAGAAGGAAATGAAAGGATAAGAGCAGAAGCCTCCGGAGTGGTTGGGGTGTGGAGCTGGCCGAGTGCTTGTGCAGCACACGCGGAGCCCTGAGTCAGAGCCCCAGGAGTGCATAGATCCAGGCGTGGTGGTGAACGGTGGTGACGCTAGAACTTGGGATGTAGAAGCAAGAGGATCAGTGTTCAAGATCATCCTTGGCTATGTAGTGAGGTTGGGGCTAGCCTTGGCCTGTAGTCAGGGCTAGCCTCGGCCATTCAGGATCCTCTCTTTCACAAAAAAGGGGTGGCTGGAGAGAAGGCTCCATGGTTGCAGCATTACGACTTAGAACTGCTACTTGGAGTGTATAGCGCTGTTGCAGAAGCCCCCAAAGCTGTTCTCAGCAGTCATGTCAAGTGGCTCACGACTGCCTGTACCTCCAGACCCGAGGAGTCCAATGCCTTTGACTTCTGTGGGCATGTACATGTACATATACACATATGATTTAAAAATAATTAAATAAGTATTCTAACACTGCTTCAGGCCTTCTTCTGACTTCTCCTGGCACCAGACATGCACACATGATGCACATATACACATGATGCACACACACACACACAATGTACATACACACATGATGCCCACACACATGATGCACACACAATGCACATACACACATGATGCCCACACACATGATACACACACAATGCACATACACACATGATGCACACACACGATGCACACACAATGCACATACACACATGATGCACACACACGATGCACACACAATGCACATACACACATGATGCACACACACAAAATGTACATACACACATGATGCACACACACAATGCACATACACACATGATGCACACACACACGATACACACACACAACGCATATATACACTTGATGCACACACAATGCACATACACACATGATGCACACACACGATGCACACACAATGTACATACACACATGATGCACACACACACAATGTACATACACACATGATGCCCACACACATGATACACACACAATGCACATACACACATGATGCCCACACACATGATACACACACAATGCACATACACACATGATGCACACACACGATGCACACACAATGCACATACACACATGATGCACACACACATGATACACACACAATGCACATACATACATGATGCCCACACACATGATACACACACAATGCACATACACACATGATGCACACACACATGATACACACACAATGCACACACACACATGATGCACACACACGATGCACACACAATGCACATACACACATGATGCACACACACAATGCACACACAATGCACATACGCACATGATGCACACACACATGGTACACACACACAATGCACATACACACATGATGCACATACACACATGCAGGCAAAATATTCATCCATAGAAAATAAAATCAATACATCTGAAAAAGTAGCTACAAGAATTTTGGAGATGTAGCTCCGTGGTAGAGCATATGCTTAGGTACCATCAGCAGCAATACACAGGTGCACACACACACAGACACACAGACACACAGACACACACACACACACACACACACACACACACACAGAGTTTCTGTAGCTTAGGCATAATAATGTCCTTACCCGGGATTCCAACACAATGAGTTTTTAAAATGGTATACAGGGAAGAGGACTGAATCATAACCATGAAGCTGAATCTAACAACATTAAGTTGAGTCCAAGAAGCCAGACACTGTGGAATTCCATTTATATCAAGTTAACAAGATGACTAGTCCATGTTAAAAGTCAGGCCAGGGGTTGTTTGGGGGGGGTATTGATTGATTGATTGAAAAGAGGCACAGGGGACTTCCTGGGATGATTTAGTATTGTCGGTTGGGTGACATTTACAGTGGTCAATAATAAATGTGTGTCAAACGGCTTGTGTGTACATTTTCATTTGGCACGGCAGCGCAGGCCTGTTCTCTAAGCACTGGGAAGGTAGGGGCGGGAAGACGGCGTTCAAGTCCAGCCTTGGCTACCTGAAACTTCGTTTAAAAACAAAAGGCAAAAAAAAAAAAAACAAAAACAACAACAACAAAAAAAAAAAACCCAAAAACCCTAAAGGGCTGGAGAGATGGTTCAGCGGTTAAGAGCATTGGCTGCTCTTACAGAGGACCCAGGTTCAATTCCCATCACCCACATGGCAACACACATCTGTCTGTAGCTCCAATTCCAGCACCCTCACACAGGCATCATGCATGTTGGCAAAACACCAATGCACAAAAAATAAATAAGTCATTGAAAGAAACCTAAAACCGAGAGGAAAGGAATCCATACATTTGATTGTATATTAATTATTGTTTGGTTTTAAAAAGAATTTCCAAACATCTGTGTTTAGAGCACGATTATTCTCAGTGGTGAAGAGACGGAGACAACGGACGGATCGACAGATGCATAGATACAAAAATGTATTAGGAGCCGGGTGTGGTGGCGCACACCTTTAATCCCAGCACTCGGGAGGCAGAGGCAGGCAGATCGCTGTGAGTTCGAGGCCAGCCTGGTCTACAAAGTGAGTCCAGGATGGCCAAGGCTACATAGAGAAACCCTGTCTCGAAAAACCAAAACACAAAACAAAACAAAAATGTATTAGATGCAGACAGCGGGGTATTAGCTCTAAGCGGAGACCATTTCAGCGTGTGTTCCAGCAGCCATGAGCCTGGAGGGCGGTACCGAAATGCAAGTTCCTGGTCTCTTTGAAGACTCAGGTGTGTCACGTGATGTTTTTCTGGACCAGTTCTTGTGAGAAGACCTGTGACTTTTTTTTGCTAGGACCAGACATGTGAGAGGACGCTTGATGTTCGGCAGGGTATAAATAGAACCCACCGGACAGTTGCATTGCTACCCTGCAGTGCAACAATTTGCTGGTCCTCGCTTCACAGAAAGAAAAGTCCCAGAGAGGCTGCTTCCACTGGTCCGTGCCAACTTGGCGGAACCTTGAGGAGGTTTGTTCTGGATTGTGTCATCGTTATGGATTTGTGTGACTGTTTGGTGTTGGCTATTGGACTGGACTGCTGGTATCTTGACAACGCAGAGTGATATTGGCCCAAGGAACTACATATAAACAGGTCCAAACTCCCCTTTTCCTATTAACATTCTTTCTCCCCTTCCTCTGGGCAGTGGGTTAGAAGTGAGGCTGAGGTGTTTAAGGACCCTAAATAAAGTAGGTGCAGAAAATCCAAGCCTACATGTTAACTCTAAGTAAAATGATTCAGTCATACCCTAAACCACGGCATACATTTGGAGCAGTTACGTTCACAGTGGTGAAGAGCTGAGCGTTGGCGCGGGGCTGTAGGTAAAGAGGAGGGGTGAGGTATTTAGCAGGTATAGACTGCATTTTGCATGGTAAGAACTTGGGAAATGAACTTAACACCACTGATCCATAGAAAGCACTAAAAAGCAGTCGCACAGGACAAAGGTGATGTTGCCTATTTTGCACTTTGCCGGATGAAGACCCAGAAGCAACTCAACCAGCGTTTACTACCTGCATTTTATTGCGCAACAAATGCCTTTTCTATTAACAACATATGGGGGACATAGCCTAAAAGTAAATACAAATCCATTCCTAACAATGACACCTGGTATAATTGCTATTTCGATCCTCGACTTGACTGCATCTGGAATTAACTAAAACTCTTAAGGTCGGGCACACCTGTGAGGGGTTTTTGTTTAACTTAACCATCTGAAGTGGGAAGATCCACTTCTAGTTTGGATCTTTGAGGTGGGGAGACACGCGACCCACCGCTGATCTCGGCCCCACCTTCTGCCTGCAGCCTGTGCGCAGGACGTGGAGGAAGGAAGCTTGCCCTTTGCCCCCTTGCTCGGTCCTCTCGGGCAAGTCCGTCCCTTCACTGGTGCTAGAGCCAACTTCGTCAGGATTCCAAGGTGAACTGAAGACCAGCTGAGACAGCCAGCTTCATGCCCTGAACAGCTGCGAGATTCTTGCATTTCTATTCGTAAGCAGCCATTGTTGGATTGGCTGGACCACCACCTGTAAATAATTCTAATAAACTCCATCACACACACACACACACACACACACACACACACACACACACACACACACACACACACACACACACACACACACACACACACAATGAGTTCTGTTACTCTAGAGAACCCTGCATGGGTTCTCTCACACTGTTATACTATTTTGTTTTTTTGTTTTTTTTTAAATCATAGATTAATAATTTAAAACATTTTTTTCCCAATCAACTGCAGTTTGGATCAGAGTTTGGAACTACTACAGCTACAAAGGGAGGCCGGGCGTGGTGACACACGCCTTTAATCCCAGCTCTCGGGGAGGCAGAGGCAGGCGGATCGATGCTGTGAGTTCGAGGCCAGCCTGGTCTACAAAGTGAGTCTAGGACAACCAAGGCTACACAGAGAAACCCTGCCTCGAAAAAAGCAAAACAAAACAACAACAAAAGGGAGTTGATGGAGTACCTCGGATGGAAAAAAAAAAACCTCTGAGCCCACTGAACCATTATTCTGACCCAGTGTATCTTTTTCTCAGTGTCCTAGAAGCGCTTTCATTAGGCATAGAAGAAAAGTGTGCGGAAATGTCCCAGAGGCAGCTACTGGAAGCCCGAAGGCCGAGAGGACCCGCTGAGGCAACTGGGTCACTCTTGCCTAACGCATTGAGATCGCTGCTCTTCTGGCCCGCCTGCAGCTAACTTGCGTGCCTTTAATGTGGCACCAGCTTCCCCCAGCCACGGCTCCTGCAACTGTGGCTTCTCAGAAGACAGGAAATGAAGCAACCCGAGCTCGAGGCAGCCTGCTCCATCCGTGTGGTGGCGGCAGGGTAGCGCGAAACGAAAGCTAATTGAGGGGGCTGGGCGTGTGGCTTAGTGGTGGAGCGCTTGTCTCGCATGTACGGGCGTCGGGTTTGATGCCTTGTACCACAAAAAAGAAGAAAATAACAAGTGTGAAATCAAAGGAATTTAAAAGTTGGTTCTAACGCTCAACCCAGAAACTCTGAAAGTCCACACGGTGACTAAGCTTTGTGTGCCTGTTAGTAGTGGCGGGGAACAAGGTGACGGGATGTAGGCTCTGTTTCTTTTCTTTCTTTCTTTCTTTCTTTTTTTTTTTTTTTTTTTTTTTTGTAGGCTCTGCTTTTTAACAATTAAACTTTATTATACAACCCAACTAGCTTGCACAAGAGGGAAAAAAGTTTAAAGGGATAAAAGAGTGAACCTTCCGGTATCCGTTCCATGGGACGGGTCCCTAGGTGTCTCTGGCCTGCATGCTCAAGCCCAATCTGAGCCTGCTGCTGCTCTCTCCTCTCCGCCTGCCACTCTACGTGTGAAGGGTGGTCTCTTTCTCCCATTGAGGGTCGATTAGAAAAACAATAGTCCAGGTGGAGTCCCCAGGTCCCCTTCCTGAATTCCAGGCCCAGGATGGCTCCACCCAGTCTATCTCAATGTTAATCTCAGGGAGTATCCATGGTGTGTCCAAGAGCAAAGCCCGCCAAGATTGCTTTCACCTGTGACAAAGTTTACAGTCCTTCCCTCAACAGGACGTGGCAAGCTGAGGTGGTCTGAGAGGTCTCGGGTTCTGTATGTGCAGTCTCTATCTCTTCGTATCCTTAAAGTAGTTCTAAAATGTTTTTAAAATTATAATGCATTTCCACACTGGTACACCTAAAATTGTACATTAGGAAAGCAAGTTGAAAGGAATTATGCAATTAAAGGTGATATACTTTGAATTTCTATGTGTGTGTCAAACAGTACTTTAAATATATTTTTTGTTGTTTTTTTCCCCCCAGGTAGTTAGTTATCTGTAATATCAAGGAGGAAAAAAAAAAATCTGGTGAGTTAAAACTTTTTTCTTAAAAAAACAAAAACAAAAAACTTTTTTCTTGGTGCTGGAGAGATGGCTCAATGGTTAAGGGTACCGCTTGCTCTTCCAGAGGTCCTGAGTTCAATTCTCAACAACCACATGGTGGCTCACAACCATCTATGATGTTAACTCCTGCAGATAAAACACTCATATACCATAAAAATAAATAAACCTTCAAAAAAAAAAAAAAAAAAACCATTTTTTCTTCATTGAATGAAAATAAGTCTAATGTATCCCAGGCTGAATTTGAACTCACTGTGTGATCCCCTGCCTTGACCTCTTTAGTGCTGGAAATACAGGCATTGCCACCACACCTGGTTTATGCCGGAAAGCACTCTACCAATAAAGCTAAATCCCCAGCCAAGGCAGGGGTTTTTTTTGGTTTTTGTTGTTGTTGTTTGTTTTTGGTTTTTTCAAGACAGGGTCTCTCTATGTAGCCTTGGCTGTCCTAGACTCAGTTTGTAGACAAGGCTGGCCTCGAACTCACAGTGATCCACCTGCAACTGCCTCCTTGAATGCTGGGATTAAAGGCGTGCACCACCACACCCAGCTCCAAAGCGTATTTTTAAAATCAGTCACATAGTTTCAGAAAAATGGCAAATAAATAAAACCTTTTAAAAATTGCAATGCTAGAGATTGGACCCAGGGCCTCACACGGGCTGCTCGAGTGAAGTTAGTGTCCACCCCAGCTCATAAAAACAAAACAAAACCAAGACTTCCTTTTCACTGTGCTCAACCTGTCTTGCTCCAAGCCCAGCCCTTGGGGCCGTATGGCCTGCCTAGGATCTACCAACATCACCTTCATGTAATGGGCACTTTCTCCACCCAGCTCAGACTGGCATTGCCCTGAGCCACCAGCGCTCCTCCAGGTCCTCACCCTGCCCAGGCTCCTACTTTTCACACTGAAAGCGTCCCTCCAACGAAGGGATGGGGGCAGACTGGCACCCCGTGCTGAGCCAGTCCATTGAATGACTGTCTCCTTTCTCTCCCTACATTCTAAGGCTCCATTCAGGGCCACATCATCACACAGAGATCCACCTCAGTTTGCTTTGCAGATAATCTTCCTTACGTATCTAGGTGGGTTCCAATTTGTGCTGTCATTGTTTTGCCTAAACTTGATGGTTTGAAATTTCATGATGGGCTATACTGTCTGTATTCTTTAGGTTTTTTTTTTTTTTTTTTTTATTTAGTTAGTTAGTTATTTTGGTCCTGGGATTTTTTTTCCCATTGGCTGAACTTCACCATCAAGCAACTTTCAAAAAGTGTTTTATTTATATATAAACTTATGTTTGAAACTGATTTTTTAAAGCGCGTGTAAATGTGCATGCTCGCACCCGAGTGTGCGTGTGTGTGGTGAGGCCAATGCATACACACAAGTGCATAGACTCTAGAGGTCAACGCTGGATGTCTCTATCTTACTTTCTGATTTCACAGAACTTGGATATCACTGATATTGCTAGATTGGCTGGCCAGCAGGCCCCAAGGATCCTCCTGTCTCTGCCTCCACAGTACTGGAATTATAGGTACATGTTGTTGTCTTACATAGGTGTTGGAATCCAAACTTTGGGAGCCCTTTGCTATTTGAGTCATCTCCCCAGCCTGATGCTGTGCTTTGTTTGCCTTTATGCACAAGTAGAAATTTAGCTGGGTATAAAACTGTTAGATAATACTAATCTCTCTCTCTCTCTCTCTCTCTCTTTCTCTCTCTCTCTCTCTCTCTCTCGGTTGTTTTTGAGACAGGGTCTTTCTGTGTAGCCTTGGCTGTCCTGGACTCGCTTTGTAGACCAGGCCGGCCTCAAACTCACAGTGATCCTCCTGCCTCTGCCTCGCAAGTGCTGGGATTAAAGGCATGTGCCACTACTCCTGGCTTCTCTCATTTTATTGTTGTTGTTTTGGTTTTTCAAGACAGGGTTTCTCTATGTAGCCCTGTCTGTCCTGGACTCATTCTGTAGACCAGGCTGGTCTTGAACTCACAGCGATCTGCCTGCCTCTGCTTCCCTGCCTGCTTAATTTCTCTTTTGAACTGTAAGCACCACTCTGTTATGTGCTGGCATGGTCCTTTACTATGATTTAGGTTGGAACTCAGCTTTACAGGAATAGCTGTTCCTACTACAAATGACTGATGTTTTCTGCCTATAGCCCTATAGGGTTAGTTACTTTAGCTCATGAAATTCAGCCATTTCACATCTGTGACTGTCAGATTCTAATAGATGTAAAGATGATTATTATCACAGGCATGATCCAAGTATGGAAATAGTTTATCCCCGTTGTTAGTTGAGGTCTTCGGTTCTGAAAGCCTGTGGTGAGTGACTTTTATTTTCTAAGTATGTGTAAGTGTGTAAAATATGATAAAGCAGGCTGAGATGAAAGACAGCTGTTGTACTGTATTAACCCCCAAGTCAAACGGCTGCCATCTTTGGGAGTTCAGCTGGGGTATTCCTACAGAATACCACCTCAGCTGAGCTTGTTGACTGTTTACCTCCCCTCATAGGAGAGGTCAAGGGTCATGGAAGGAACCCTTACCTGAGTATCCAACTATCTCATGTTGTCTCCCCCATCAACCAGCTGTATGCAATCCTGCCCTACTTTTATATGGCTTGGGGGCCAATAAGGGAAGGGTTTTAGATGAGACCAATAATGTAGAGTCCCTTATGGGACCACAAAACATGGAATTCTTGGGACAAGTCAGATAGCAATAAGGGAAGGAGAGTAATTCACAGTGAAAGAAGACACTCCTCAAGTCCTTTCATGCAGAGAGAAGAAAGATCTGTGGTCCAGCATTTGATAGAGGGGTTGACAACGGTCTGAGATGCGGACCATGGTAACCAGAACATCTGGCATCCATGGTAACCAGAACATCTGGCATCCATGGTAACCAGAACATCTGGCATCAGAGCTGTTGGAGAGAAGGAATACTCTGGCTGTCCTGGAACTTACTCTGTAGATCAGGTTGGCCTCGAACTCAGAGATCCGCCTGCCTCTGCTTCCCGAGTGCTGGGATTAAAGACGTGCACCACCACCGCCCAGCTAAACTTTTCTTTTGAGAATTTTTTAAAGTACTGCTTTACGCGTATGAGTGTTTTTGTCTGCATGTATGTCTACACACCACATGTATTCCTGGTGGGGAGTGGGAATTGAACCAGGGCCCTCTGTGAGAATGAGAAATTATAAAATTATAAAATGTAAGACCTGAGGCTTCTCCCAGTTCTCGTTACTGCTAGCCTCAGGAGTTACACCCTAGTTCCCAGAATAGCTACATGCGAGATCCCCACTATCAAAGGTCTCATACGGTTTCTAGTAACCGCCCTAGGGACCCACACCCAAGTCCCCACAAGAGGTCTCCCAACGCCAATGCCCATATGGTCTAGCTTGATAAGCAACCCCACCTGCTTTGCGGTTTTAGCCTTTAAAAACTAGCCTGTAACAGTCACTCGGGGTCCTTAGCCTCTCGAGTGCTGTAGGACCCTGGCGCGTCAGCATTAAACCTTTGCTTTTGCATCAGTGTGTTGTGCCTCGTGTGGTCTCTCACGGCGACCCCCTTCCCAAGTTGGGCGTGAGGGTCCAACAAGAGCAAGAGCTTCCAACTGCTGAGCCAACTCTTTAGTTCTCACTAAAGACTTTCAAACAAGCAGTGAGACAGCCCATGGTGGCCTGGGTTTTGAGGTGTGGGACATGGGACACACGGGATCAGTTAGAGCTGAGGACTACAGCTGCACCTTCCCTCCTTCAGGCAAAGGCTACAAAGATAAAGCCTGATGAGTCAGCTCATACGAGCCATCAGGGACACATAGTCATCTCCAGGTGAGGTGCCTCTGACTATGGGAAACTTGAAAGCAATAGACCAGCAGACACTCCTGTGGGAATGAGGTAGGCATGAATTCTTATCTCGTGTCGGGATGGGACTGTGTTTATGCGAGACCTAAGAAAGAAGCTGACTAAGCAAGTACCTGAGACTGTTACAGAGCATTGGTGGCAGCCAAGCCCTTAGTGGGGCAGGATCTTTATGAAGCAAGGTACGTTTCCTTCCTGAAGAAGGTTGTGCTAGGCTGGAGGTGGATTGCCCAGCGAGGGCCTCCCTCAGCATCCATGGGTGGGTGGAGACAACAGCTGTGGCTGCAGCCACATGCCAACATGGGGCTTCCTGGACTCAGGGACTCAGTAAGTGATGCCAGGGACAGAGGAGCTTAGTCCTTCCTTGACCGTGAGAAGGGCCGAGCAACTTGAGCCAGCCCCATTGAGTTCATCAGAGTAGGAGACATACAGGAAGTCCCCACAGAAGAGCTCGTGGATGACGTGGAGCGAATGGCTGGGCATGGTGGAGAGCTGACTAAGTTAGTGCCTGCTATCCGTGCAATTGTATCCAACATTGATCTGTGGAGAAATCGATGAGTATAAATGGAAGGGATCTTTCTGTGCTATATTAGACCTCACTGATGTTTGGCTTGAGAATCTTTTCAGTTTCAAATTTCTGTGATCACTTGACACTTGCTTGGAGCAGATGGCAATGGACTTTCAAACTGTTTAGCCAAGGTTATCTTTTTTTCTTTTCTTCCTTTTCTTTTTTCTTTCTTTTTCTTTATTTATTTTATTTTTATATTTTTGGCTTTTTTGAGACAGGGTTTCTCTGTGTAGCCTTGGTTGTCCTGGACTCACTTTGTAGACCAGGCTGGCCTTGAATCTGCATGCCTCTGCCTCTCTGACTGCTGGGATTATAGACATGCACTGCCATGCCTGGTTAGCCAAGGTTATCTTTATAAGCTGCTCTTCATTATGGGATAGTGGCTCAGGACTTTGCATCACTGCTCTGCCTATCCTCTGTACAAAGGTTTCACTACACAGAGGTAGCACAATGCTGGCCTTCCAGTGGGCCCAGTAACCGTTTACCTTCCCTTGTAGGAGAGGAGTGGGGTGAAGCGTCATGGGACCCTCAAATAAGTAAGCGATGGCATAGGAGCCCATTTATTTTCAAAGAATTACAATGTACAGTCATTGGAATACTTTTGTTACTGTTGTTGTATGTTTTTGTTTTGAAACAGGGTTTCTCTGTGTAGCCCTGGCTGTCCTGGAACTCAGAAAGCCACCTGCTTCTCAGCCTCCCGAGTGCTGGGATTAAAGTCTTGTGCTACCATGCCCAGGGGAGTGTCCATGTTTGAAGATGTCAATTTGTTGTTTCCTATGGTAGCACGCCATCTTTATAGTACTGTACGGTAAGCCGTGGACTTTAAAATTTCTCTAAAAAGTAATTCTTGGCAGTTGGCACTGAGTTTCTCTTTATCAACTATACCATTAGGTCCTTTCACTGGATGTCCTCAAAGGCACTTTGGTTCAACATAGTTAAAGCAAAAGTCATTGCTTTTCCCCGTATGGCTTTTTCTTCCCTCTTCCATTCCTTAGCTTTATGTATTGTCAGTCGTCAATGCTTCTTTCCTCTCTTTTTTATTTATTTATTTATTTTTTGAGACAGGGTTTCTCTGTGTAGCCTCTGCTGTCCTGGACTCGCTTTGTGGACCAGGCTGGCCTAGAACTCTCATCAATCCACCTGCCTCTGCCTCCCAAGTGCTGGGAGGCACCACATTCCCTGAGACTTTTCAGTGAACACTCTAACTCTACCTCTTCTGGCTGTGGACATGGGATGCTGCATTGCTGAGATGACATGTAGTCCTCATCCTCCTGTCCTGGTCCAGGTCTAATCCCCACCCATCCTCCTGTCCTGGTCAGGTCTAGACTCCATCCTCCTGTCCTGGTCAGGTCTAGACTCCATCCTCCTGTCCTGGTCAGGTCTAGTCCCCACTCATCCTCCTGTCCTGGTCAGGTCTAGTCCCCACCCATCCTTCTGTCCTGGTCAGGTCTAGACTCCATCCTCCTGTCCTGGTCAGATCTAAATTCCATCCCCCTCATCGTTCTGCCTTCTCTCTTCTCTCATATATAGACCCAGAGCAGCTGTTCTGAGGCAGTGGTCTCAAAACCCTCCAGAAAGCATCCTGCATCCATAAAAATGCTTGAGCATAAATTTATATTATTTTTGCATATTTCTACATCATGTACCTGCATAGCTAAACATATATGTTATAAAATAGATACATATATATTAATATGAAATTAAAAGGAAATAGAACACCCTTCAGTCCTGGGGAGTAAACCTAAGGCCCCTCATATTCTAAGCTAGCATTCTACCATTGAGCTATATTCCCAGTTGGGTTTTTAATTTACACTTTTGAGTTTTTAAAGGTCTAAAACTATTTGTTCTCCCTATAATGGAAAAGCATCCACTATTTTCAAAACATATTGGCTTACAAACTTGTGCACTTCTAATTTCAGGCCATTTTTAAAAATAGGCTTTAACTGCCATCATGGCCGGCGAGGATATTGTTAGCTACAAGTGCCAAATGCACTCCAAGTGCATTACCAAATTCCAGCCCTTGTTTCCATACAATTATGCAAGGTCTTGTGAACTCGGGGAGCCGACTGTGAGCCCAGCATGTACACCTGCAATTCCCGAACAGAAGTCTGTTGTTCTGGTGTTTTTGTTTTGGCAGTGCTGAATTGGAACCTAGGCAAGCCTTCGCCCCGCTGAGCTGCACCCTCAGCCCTTCCCACTTTCAATTCACAGCAATTAAGAAAAAAAAAGAAAGAAGAGGACTAATTATGGTCTCCACTGGGAGCCGTGATGACAGACGCATCATTCCCAGAGGCAACTTCGGTTTCTGCAGTATAATAGCCCAATGTCAATGGCACCCCCCCACCCGACCCCATCTAAGCAATAAGAGATCACAGAATCTTCTGGCCAGGTCAGGCTTATGACATTGTTTAGACAGCAGTCCTAGTTGCCACAAGGGCTTTCTTGTTCTACCCATTCTCAGAGCCTGCTGCTCCCCCCTTTCTCAATGTAAATTGCATCTGTGCTTAAATAAGCTAGGGTTGGCTTCTGTTCCTTGCGGCTAATAACTCTGGCTAAGCAAGGGTTGTTACTAGCACAGTGCATGTGTGCCATAAAATTGAACAACAAAAAACAAACCTTAAAGAGTTCATACCTGTAGAGTGACTCATTAAAACACTGTAACTATATTAATAATGCACTTGATGGTGATGTTGGACCCTAGAGTCCAATTCAGGAAGGGGGTCGCCGCGAGAGACCACTCAAGTCACACAGGCTGGATGTATAGGGAAAATTTATTACTGACACATCAGAAGTCCCAATTGTTGATATGTCAGGGTCCCTCAGCACTCGGGAGGTGAAGGACCCCGAGTAGCTGTTACAGGCTAGTTTTTAAAGGCTAAAACCACAAAGCGGGGGGGGGGGGGGTTGCATATCAAGTTAGATCATACATATGGACATTGGTTTTGGGAGACCTCTTGTGGGGACTTGGGTGTGAGTCTCTAGAGCGGTTACTAGAAACCGTATGAGACCTTTGATAGTGGGGAGCTCGCATGTAGCTATTCTGGGAACTAGGGTGTAACTCCTGAGGCTAGCAGTAACGAGAACTGGGAGAAGCCTCAGGTCTTACAGTTTATAATTTTACAATTTTACAGTTTCTCAGTGATAAGCTGAAATCTTTTTCCTTAGACTATGGAACAAGCGGTCCCTTCAGCAGCACGTACCCTAGAATTAAAACAATACAGAGATTAGCATGGCCTTTGGGCAAGGATGACTTTAGTGGTGTGTTCTGTATTTTAAAGCTAGGTGTGGCGGCACACCCATCAGTCAGGGTAGTTAAGTGAGGAAAAAGAAATGAATAAAAGTCATCCAAATAAGAAAAAAGGTCTGCTGTCCAAAACAATGAATCGGAACCATCTCATGCTATATACAACCGAGTGGGCCATGGCTCCAAAACCATAAAACTCTCAGAAGAAAATATAGGGATAAACCGGGCGGTGGTGGCGAACGCCTTTAATCCCAGCACTTGGGAGGCAGAGGCAGGCGAATCGCTGTGAGTTCGAGGCCAGCCTGGTCTACAAAGTGAGTCCAGCCCAGCCAAGGCTACACAGAGAAAGTCTGCCTCAAAAAATCAAAAACAAACAAATGAAAATATAGGGACAAATCTTTGTGTTGTTGAGTAAGGGAGTCATGTCTTAGATGTGCCATCGGAAACACAAGTAACAGAAAATAGCCAGGCAGAGTCATAGATACCCATAATACCAGCCTGTGGGAAGTGGAAGAAGAAAGGTCAGGAGTTCAAGGCCCTCCTCAGCTACATAGCAAGTCTAAGGCCAACCGGTACTACATGAGGCCTTGTCTCAAAATGAGAAATAAAACAAAGAGCAGGAGGTGGGAGGAACATGGCTCACTGACACTGTTTGCTGTGCAAGTACTAGGACCTCAGTTTGGAATTCCAGAACCTACATAAAAATCCAGAAATGGCCTTGTGCTTGCAGCTAGAATGCTATTAGAGTGGAGACAGCTCACACACCACAAACATAGAAATCCACAAAAGCAAACAAAACAAAACAAAACAACAACAACAACAAAAGCCAGCCAAACTCTTTAAACGTGTGTGGGTGTGTGTAAGGATGGACTTGCCCTCCTGGGGAGGTCAGGGGACAATTGCAGGAGTCCCTTCTGTCCTTCTGCCATGTGGATCCTGTGATTGGGTTGTCAAGCTTGGCGACAGTTACCTTAGCCCACTGAGATATCTTGCCAGCCCTCTGTTTTTATTTTACAGTTTAAATTATGTATGTGTGTGTTGGAGGGGTATGTATGTGTGTGTTGGGGGGTTATGTATGTGTCTGTTGGGGGGGGGTGCATGAGTGCAGGTACCTTCGGAGAAAAGACAGAGAGTATCAGAGTCCTGTGCTGCAATTACAAGTGATTATAAAGCCCCTGACAAGAATACCAGAACAGAACTCGGGTCCTCTGGAAGCCATATGTGCTCTTAACCACTGAGCTATCTCGCCAGCACCCCTTCCCTTAATAAAATGTCAGCTAGGCTTGGTGGCACATACCCTTAATCCCAGTAGGCAGGTATCCAAGCCAGCTTGGACTAACAGTGAATTCCCAGACAGCCAGGACAGACATAGGAGACCCTGTCTTAGGAAAAAAAAATGTCTTCTGATGGACAGCTTTGACATCTTAGGCTCCATGTGTTTCAGTGTTCCGAGAAGACAGAGAATACAAGCATATACCTTTCTACCCTCCTTGGCTTAGACTTCTTCAACATTAACAACTTTTGTTCCATAAAGAACACTACAACGAAATTAAAAGGCAACCTACAAACTGATGGAAAATATTTACACATCATATATATGATGAGGGTCTTGTAATTTGGATATATATATATAAAAAAAAAAAACCTTTATGACTCAATTTAAATTCTCAATTTTAGAAAGGCAAAGTATTTTAACAGTCATTCTTCTCCAAAGAAAAATAATACAAAAAGATGCACAAATGTCCAATGAGCCCATGAAAAGATGTTCAGTACTATTGCCCACTAAAGAAAAGCAAATGAAAACCACTTTGAGAACGCCAGATGGCGGAGTGCTAATGCTGCTAATGGGGTTGAGTGACTGCTACCATCACTTGTGAACCTAGTAAAAACAGGCAAACAAAAACACTGAACTAATGTTACATGGGTGAACTGTGTGTTCTGTGTGTTAGTGGGTTATAACTCAGTAAAGCTATTGCAACCCCCCTGCACCACACACACACACACACACAGAGATGTCACTTTTCACCTGTTAGGTTGGTGAAAAAAAATTACAACTCTCATCCATTGATGATTGGATGAAATAGTTTCATTTTTGGAAAACTGGAGTTTTGTTCTGAAAAATGTGAAACAGTTCCCATCTGATCAGCAATTACACTAGTGTGCCTCCAAGAAGTGAAAACATATGTGCACACGAGACCTCTGCTGTTGGCAGAATGGGTCACAACAGCTCAAGACTGGAAATACTCTAACAGCCTGTGACATTTTACTATATGACATTTTACTATAAGAAAAAAAATGAGTGCCCGATGTCTTACCGATACTTTGCTGGGGCTGGAAAGACGCCTCAGAAATGAAGAAAACTTGCTGCTTTTATTGTTATTATTTCCCATTTTATGTGCATGGGTGTCCGGTCTACGTTTATGTCTGCACCAAGTACATGTCTGGTAACTAGGGGACCAGAAGAGGGCAACAGATCCCCTGGAACTGGAATTATAGATGGTTGTGAGCCACCATGTGGGTGCTGGGAATTGAACCCAGATCCTTTGGAAGAGCAGCCAGTGCTCTTAACCATCTCTCCAGCCCCAAGAACTTGCTTTTCTTGCAGAAGATCTGAGTTGAGCTCCCAGCTCCCAGGTCAGGTGTCTCACACTGCCTGTCACTCCAGCCCCAGGGGGATCCGATGGCTTCCTCTGATCTCCATGGAAACCTACACTCACATGCACACAGACAGGCACACATCTATACCATAATTCATAATAAACCTAAAAAAAATTATGTTTCTAAAAAGAGACTAGTCAAAAAATGGAAACAAGATAAAACAACAAAAACTTCCCACCATGTCATGCGGTTATGTTCAGGGTAAGCAACTGCAGAGCGCAGAGCCTGAAAGCCAATTAGCGGCTTCCAGGGCTGGAAGACGGGGAGGAGCGAGGGAGGAACTGATGAAAATTTCTTTGGGGGCAATGAAAAGGTTCTGAAATTAGGTAATAGTGACAGTTGTACAATTCTGTGAATACACTAGACAGCATAGAATTGACATTTCTAAAAATCTGTTTGTGTGAGTGTTTTGCCTATGAGCACCTCGAATGTGTGTGGTGCCTCTGGGGGTCAGAAGAGGGCATCAGATCCTCTGGAATTGGAATTATGGATGGTTGTGAACTACAGTGTAGGTGCTGGGACTCCAACCTGGGTCCTCTGCAAGAGCGACAAGGGCTCTCAACCACTGAGGCACCTCTCCAGCCCAGAGCTGCAGTTTTAAAGGGTAAGGTTCATATGGCCTGCATCTCAAACCTGTTACTAGAGTTTTTATAACATCATAACAATAATAATGCAAAAATGACATGTTGGAATCACACCCCGAAGCCAAATAGTGAGCAGGATGCTAGTTAAAATAAAAGTGTGGCTCATATAGAAGTGTCTGAAAATACGATTATTCTGCAGAAGTAGGCAATTAAAAAAAAAAAAAAAAAAAGCAGTACAAATAGCCGGGCGTGGTGGCACACGCCTTTAATCCCAGCACTCCGGAGGCAGAGGTAGGTGGATTGCTGTGAGTTCAAGGACTCTACAGAGTGAGTCCAGGATAGCCAAATCTACACAGAGAAACCCTGTCTTGAAGACCAAACCAAAACAAAAATAAAACAAACAAACAAAAAAAACAAAACAAAGCAAAAAAACAGTACACAGAGAAACCCTGTCTCGAAAACCAAACCAAACCAACAAAACAAAACAACAACAAAAACCCAGTACAAATAATAAAAAGATGGTGTAGGTGCACAGTTGCCCTTCACTGTGAGTTGCTTTACTGTTGTTGTGCTAGCCGATGTCCATGGAGTTGGGAAACCATTATTTGAGGGTATTTAGAAGGATGTTTTCCTGAAGAAAAGCTTCAACCAGTGGACAGAGTAAAGAAGACCTGGCATACCTATTCCTTGACAACTCAGGTGGCCGTTATCTGTAGCGACAGTTTCGGAAGTTTGGGTCTTTTTTGAAAACACGGAAATATTATAAGAATGTGTTTTCATTTTAACCTTAGGTGTGGGGATATGGGGCTGCTTTGGACTGTCCGCAGTCTCGTGCTCTGGCAGGCAGGGGTGTGGTTTTGGCAGCTGCAGATAGTTTCTGTGATTTTGTGACATTTGGAATTCTGGGAATTTTTCAGAGAGTATATAAATACTAGAGCCTCGATGGGTGGTGTCAGTAGCTCTTGGTCGTTTAGTGAGTTTAGTTGAGGTTTGTTAGTGGCTGTGGTCAAAGAAAAAAAAAACAAAAGAAATTAGATTCAGGAATTTTCCTAATTCCTCCCTCCCTTCTATCCTTGTTTCTCTCCTATCTAGTGTTAGAGGTGAAATACGGTGCAGGGAGGGGGGGGATAGAAGGTGAGAAGAAAAAAGAGCCCACAAAACAGCAAAGACCAGCTACAGTTGTCCAACCGACTCAGGGAACTAAAAGGCAGCAAAAGAGCACAGCGCCTTTGTTTGGGCTGCGCCGTCCTCTTCTTCCTGCCTGTATTCAAGTTCTATTTTTCAGGCCTTTGGACTCAGAATGAGTTACAGCTCAGGTTTTCCTAGGCTTCAGCTTGCCTGTGGCAGATGGTGGTGGTGGGGGGGGCTCCCTGCCTTTGTGGTGATCAGAGCCAATCCCTGGATGTCTCGTCACAGACAGAGAAAGACAGACAGGCACATAGACCCAGGCTGTGTGGTCTGTGCTGAGCCCATTGCTTCTGCTTCTCTGGAGAACCCTGACAGGTCAATTTATTCACCCCTATTTCCGAGTATACTGTTAATTTTTCATGTTTGTATGACCATAAAGCTACCCATCTCTGGCCTTGCCTTTGCTTCTTATTTGTTAATCTTTGTGCTGAGGACAGAGCCCAGGCCTCACATAAGCTAAGCATTTGTTCTCCTACTGAGCTATAACCCAGACGCCACCCATGGATGTTTTTATTTTTACTTTTGGCTTGGTTGTTTTTGTTTCACTGTCACTTTCAAACAAATCGCAGAGACTAGACTAGTGTTAGAATGGGTTTTTCCTCCTAGAACAAGAGCTTGTTTTCCAAACGGATGGATCTTTATATCTAATGGACTTTAGTAAACACTGCAGCCATTGGAACATCACTGGTATATGTGCTTAGCCAAAACAAGGCTGCAAATCAGCCTATTGTTAAAAAACGGCCTAAGTCTGTTTACAGAGCTGACGGGATTGATGTGTGACGAGAGAGCAAACGGAAGTCTCTGATGACAGGAGAAGCTGTTGCGTAAGTTTAACAGCACACAGAGTGAAGGCATGAGAGAACACACAGGAATAAACAAACCCAGTTCCTCCCCTCTTACTCAACAACCAACAGAGGCACGACTCTGGGGACCAAATGCTGGGGTTTTCTCCCACAGACACCAAGCAAGCAATCTGGCCTGCAACACACACACTCTCTGATTCTGGTGGGACCTGACACTGGTCAGACCCCACAGGCTCTGCCCCCAGCCCGCTCTTCTCCCCCTCCCGCCCACCCCCTTCCCCTCGGCCGTTTCATTTGTTCTTTTTATTTACGGGCTTTAAGCCAGGGTTCTAACAACTCCCCTTCTCAGCTTAGCTTAGTCTACAGGAGTCGCTCATAGAACCCAGAGAAACATTTCGGATCCATTAAAAAGTAGCTATCAGAGACCTTGACATGCTGGCTCACGATCATCATCCCAGAGCTGGGAGGCAGGAGCATTGCCACAAGTTGGAGACTGGCTTGGGCTACATCATGAATTCCATGACAATCTGGGCTACAGAATGAGATTCTGCCTCAAAAGCAAACGAATAAGCCTGGGAGCAATGGCTTGGTGGCTACAGCACTTGCTGCTTTTTGCAGAGAGCCAAGGTTTGGTTCTCAGCATCCATAAGGCTGCTCACCCCTGTGTCTGTAACTCCTGCTCCAAGGGGTCCTGGCCTCCAAATGCACCTGCACTCATACGCATACACAGACAAACACATATACACATAATTGAAAACTAATACAAAATAATCAGTTAAAACAAATAAATGCATACAAACAAAAATGAAGGAGCCATCGAGGTGGCTCAGTAGGATAAGGCAGGCACTTTTGGCCAAGACAGACAAGCTGAGTTCAATCCTGAGAAGTCACATAGTGGAAAGAGAGGACCAACTCCAGCAAGTTGTCCCCTCTGACCATTCGGGCACACACACCAGCAAGTGTGCATATGTTGGACCCTTGAGTCCAATTTAGGAAGGGGGTCGCCGCGGGAGACCACTCAAGTCACACAGGCTGGAGGTATAGGTAAAATTTATTACTGACACATCAGAAGTCCCGATTGTTGATGTGTCAGGGTCCCTCAGCACTCGGGAGGTGAAGGACCCCGAGTAGCTGTTACAGGCTAGTTTTTAAAGGCTAAAACCACAAAGCGGGGGGGGGGGGGGGGTTGCTTATCAAGTTAGACCATATGGGCATTGGCGTTGGGAGACCTCTTGTGGGGACTTGGGTGTGGGTCCCTAGGGCGGTTACTAGAAACCGTATGAGACCTTTGATAGTGGGGAGCTCGCATGTAGCTATTCTGGGAACTAGGGTGTAACTCCTGAGGCTAGCAGTAACGAGAACTGGGAGAAGCCTCGGATCTTATATTTTATAATTTTATAATTTCTCACATATAAGTAGATGACAAAACAGCAGTGAAGGATATTAGAAAGGCTACTGGTGTCACTCAGTGCTTGCCTAGGTCTGGGTTCAATCCCCATAAAGCAAAACAAAAACGAAAAACAAGGCTCCTGTTAAATAGCATCGCATTAGGATGAGGGTAAAGTAAAGCACAGAGGAAGGGATGCAGAGGCTCCAAACCCTCTCCACCCTCAGAATCTCCATGTTGGTCAGCTACCTGGAAGTTCTCCAAACCCTGTCCTCTGGGGGCTTTATGGGGATGTCATTATAACAAGGCTGATAGGGTCGATCATTGGCCACTGATGACCGACTTAGCTTTCAGCCACTCTCCTAGGCCCCCTTGCCTGGAGATTGAGAAGTGGAGCTCTAGTCAAGCCTTAGTCCAGACCAGCCGTCCATCCTGCACAAATCAGTCGAGAGGCCTCCAACCACCCGAAACTCATTAGCACATGAGAGGCTCATCACTTGGATGTTTGGGAGCATTTTAGGAGTTGGTCTATCAGGAAACACAGGACAACCACATATATATATCACTGCAATATAATGGAAAATAATTAGTAGTACATGTATGTCCTAGAAACATCTCCTACCACAGAGGAAGGAAAGGGCTGGTGCTGAGTAGAGAGATAGCCGCTGTCAAGTGTGTGCAACCCACACATGGGAAAGAGTGTACGAACATTTTTGTTTTTTTTCATTTTATCATTGCAGACTTATGTTCTGGGAGAAGGAGTTTGTTTTCATCTCTAATAGTTATTTTGTGAGAAATACACATGTTGGATATAATACCTATAAAATCTTCGCCGTTTTGTTTTGTTTGGTTTGGTTGTTTTTTCTTTTTGGGGGGTGGGGTGGGGTTGTTTTTCGAGACAGGGTTTCTCTGTGTAGCCTTGGCTGTCCTGGACTTGCTTTGTAGACCAGGCTGGCCTCGAACTCACAGAGACCCACCTGCCTCTGCCTCCCGAGTGCTGGGATTAAAGGCATGCGCCACCACCGCCTGGCTGGTTGGTTGGTTTTTCAAGACAGGGTGTCTCTGTGTAGCCCTGGCCGTCCTGGAACTCACTCTATAGACCGGGCTGGCCTCGAACTCACAGAGATTCCCCTGCCTCTGCCTCCCAAGTGCTGAGATTAAAGGCATGCGCCACCACCGCCTGACATTACTCAGACATTTTTTAAAAAGATAAAAAGCAAAAAAAAAAAATATATATATATATAGTGAAAGGGCCAGGAAGCGGTGGTGCATGCCTTTAATCCCAGCACTTGAAAGGCAGAGGCAAGCAGATCTCTGTGAGTTCGAGGCCAGCCTGGTCTACAGAGCAAATTCCAGGATAGCCAGAGCTATTAAACTGAGAAACCCTGTCTCGAAAAAGACAAACAAACAAAGTATGGGCATTTTTGCCTGCATTTATGTCTGCGAATCATGTGTGCCCGGGATGCCCTTAGACTTCCTGCAGTGAGGCCTGAACTACCAGGGCATTACCACAAATTCTTTTTAAATAAAGGAAGTGCGTGAGCCACGCCTGTCATCGCTGCCTCTCTGGAAGGCTGATGCAAGAAGATCACAAATCGGAGAGGTTTTCCTGCGTTACAGAATGAGTCCAAGGCTAGCAATTTAGTGTGAGCCTGTGCTGAAATAAAACATAGTGGTATAGGCCTGTAACACAGCACTAAGGAGTTGGAGGCTGGAGGGTTAGGAGTTCAAGTCCATCTTTTATTACATGATAATGCTGAAGCCAGCCTAGGCTACCTGAGACTCTGTTTTAAAAGCCAACAAATAAGCTGGGCATGCCTTTAATCCCAGCACTCGGGAGGCAGAGGCAGGCGGATCTCTGTGAGTTCGAAGCCAACCTGGTCTACAAGGTGAGTCCAGGGCAGCCAAGGCTACACGAAAACCCTGTCTGGAAAAACAAAACAAAAACATACCAAACCAAGCGAAACGAACAAATAGCTGGGTGGTGGTGGCACTCAGCTTTAATCCCAACACTTGGGAGACAGAGGCAGGTGGATATCTGTGAGTTTCAAGGCCAGCCTGGTCTACAAAGTGAGTCGAGAGCAGCTAAGGCCACAACAGAGAAACTCTGTCTCGAAAAAACAAAAACCCCACAAACAAACAAACAAACACAAAAACCAACAACAAATAAATGAAAAGTAAAAAGAGGTGTTTGGGGGAGGAGGGGAGAGAAAGCTGAGTGGTAGAGCACTTGCCTAGCTATGTAGCTATGTGAAGGCTTAAATTCAATCCCCAGGACCTCAAAATAATGAAATAAAACGTAAAAGGCTGTGGTGTATATTTTTAATCTTTGGCACTCTTTTGTTTTTGTTTGAGATGGGAGGGGGTTTCACTTTGTAGCCTTGGGTGTCCTAGAACTACCCATGTTGACCAGGCTGGCCTTGAACTCACAGAGATTCACCTGCCCTTGCTTCCTGAGTACCGAGACTAAAGGTGTGCACCAGCACACACAGCAATCATGGGTGTTCTTTTAAAAGATCTTATGTGTGTGAGTGTGTATTTGTGCATGGTGTGCATGCAGTGCATGTGGAGGCCAGAAGAGGGCACTGGATCCCCTGTGGCTAGTGTTACAGATGGTTTTCAGCAAACATGAGGGTGCTGGGAATGGAATCCAGGCCACCTGCAGGAGCAATCAGTGCTCTTAACCAAATGAGCTCTCTCTCCGCTCCCGTCACTGACACCCTTAATGCCTATTTGTACTTCTCCACCCTCAAGCGGATTATTTCAACTTCTGTCTTCACTTTTGGCGAGACCTGAACCTGTTACTTTTAGGAGCGATGAGCACAGCAGACTTTATGAGACGATGAGAACAGACAAGAAGAATTTCTTAGAAAGAGTTGAGCCTATATTGCAAAATAGGTTATATCAAAACTCATTGGGTAAGTGCATAAAATCCATTTGATAGTGAAAGTGTAGATTCCAATGTGAAGCTGCCCAGCTGATGCCCCTAGGAAGCTAGTTAAGCATGAATCTATGAGTAACCCAGAGCTAGCCAGTAAACAGCGCCCTTCGATCGTTGTTTATAAAAAAAACTAAATCCTAAATTATTCAGTTTTACCATTGAAGACTCAAGGTGTTGGGGGTGAGAACCTTCCAGCTCACATCCCAGAGGAAAAAAAACCTTTCTTACTCATCTCACATATCAGATGCAAAAGCCAAAAGCCAAAAAGCTCTTTCCTCTTCTCCACGCTGTCTTAAATACCCTTCAATTCTAAGTCCCTCCTTTCTGTTTAATACCTGCCATCTGGATACTTGCTCCACCTCTTGACCTAGGGTTAACTTTATTAAATCCTGTGTACAGAAAGATCTTGGATTAAAGGTGTGTGCTAGGGCTGAGACACACCATAATCGCCTGTTTACAACAAACAGAAAATTCTTGGATTAAAAGTGTGTGTTAGGGGCTGGAGAGATGGCTCAGTGGTTAAGAACACCGCCTGCTCTTCCAGAGGTCCTGAGTTCAATTCCCAGCAACCACATGGTGGCTCACAACCATCTATAATGTGATCTGATGCCCTCTTCTGGCCTATATGTGTACATGCAGGCAGAGCCCTGTATACGTAATAATGAATAAATAAATCTTAAAATAAAATAAAAGTGTGTGTTAGGGCTGAACCACACTAAATAAGAAAAGAGGTTTTTTTACAGTTCACAATCTCGGGGGTAACAATGGGATCAAATATCCTGCAACATTTCCCCCTTTTTGCCTAAATAAAAGACTTTTTCCTCTAACCTCAATGCACTATATACTATTTGGTTTAAAAAAAAAAATGCATTCACAATGTCCAGTCGATATGTATTTAGCGACGCTGAAGAAAGTACTCAACTATGTATCCTATTTGGTATGTTCAAAGTTCTCTATCTAACTCAATTTTCATCAAGACTTGAGTTACCAATCAAAAAACCATCTTTTTAGACCTAAAACATCTTCTTAAACTCTAAAACAACTAAGCTTAATTGTAAGACTATAGCTATCTAGTCTTCAACTCCATCAGAGGCTTGAGAAGGATAAATATTATCTGAATAAACAGGGAGTGCAGAGCAAGCTGCTTCCAAAACTATAGGAATGAGAGAGAGACTGCTGTCCACTTGACAGCCACCCAAGATTTCTCTATAACGTTGGAGCATCGTCTTCAGCCTTGTGGTTCAGAATATCTGACAGACTTTTCTGTGAAGCAGGTGTTATGAAGGACTCACCTATCTTGTCTTTGCAAAGCTTTGAAGTCAACTTTGCTGCATTCAGTTTGTCCAGTATTCTGTCTGCAGTAGAAGCAAGGACATGTTCTTATCCAATGGCTATCTTAACACAAATGAAGCCGTCTCCTAAAGAAAAATTTTTGATGTTCACCATTTTCTTTGAAGTCGAAAAGTGGTGTTGCCAGGAGCTGACATATCTCATTGTCAAAAAATTCTCAAATTTTAATCTTTAAATGCCATATTCTTTGGATCTCTGAGGTTTTTGAAAACCATCTACTCTCTCTAGTACCATATTTTTCGGACTATAAGATGCACCTGGCCATAAGACCCACCCAGTTTTTAGAGCAGTAAAACAAGAAAAACAGTCAAAACAGCAATTGGACCATAAGGCACACCCTAATGCCTCCCCCACACTTTTTGAGGGAAAAAGTGTGTCTTACGGTCTGAAAAATATGGTACATCTAAATTGCTTGTTTCTAGCTATATACTATCTTAACTTAGGAAACACTTGTGATTAACTAAACTATTAACTAATGAAACCACAAGTTTGACTGACTATTAGTTTGCATTTCTTATTTATCCTAAGTGGTTTGTAATACTTAGCTTTCAAAAAGACTAGAACATCACATTGAACTTTTTTGGGGGAGGGGTTCCAAGATAGAGCTTCTCTGTGTACTACTAGCCCAGGCTGCCCTGGACCTACTTTGTAGACCAGGCTGGCCTAGAACTCACAGAGATCCATCTGCCTCTGCCTCCTGAGTGCTGGGATTACAGGCATGTGCCACCACGGCCTGGCTTCATATTTGCATTTTTAAGAATCACATACACTGGCTGTGGTAGCACACACCTTTAATCGCAGCACTTGAGAGGCAGAGGCAGGCAGACCACTGAACTTGAGGCCAGCCTGGTCTACAAAGCAAGTTCAGGACAAGTGAGTTCAGGCAAGATAACACAGAGAAACCCTGTCTCAAAAATAAATAAATAAATAAATAAATTAATTAATTAATTAAACAAAACAAAACAAAACAAAAAAAACAAAAAGAATTACATAGGTACAATGCTTTAAAAAGAGTTGATACAAGCCAGGCAGTGGTAGTGCACGCCTTTAATCCCAGCACTTGGGAGGCAGAGGCAGGCGGATCGCTGTGAGTTCAAGGCCAGCCTGGTCTACAAAGCGAGTCTAGGACAGCCAAGGCTACACAGAGAGACCCTGTCTCGAAAAAACCAAAAAAAAAAAAAAAAAAAAAAAAGAGTTGATACATAGTATGATGTCACTAAATATAATCTTAACTTTGTACCAATATACAGAATAATCTATACCAATGTAACCAATTGTAACCTTAATTTTGTATCAATATACACAGCTCTAGAAAAGTAGATTCAATAACATACCCCTTTTTTCTTTTATTCCTCTATATCCCCCTTTTTGTCTAAATAAAAAGGAAAGATTTTTATCTATAGTACAGTAAAACCATTTACAAAAATGAAGCAATTTTTGCTAAACTTTCCATAATGTCCAGCTTGGTTGTATTTGGCAGTCTTAGGATTAAGTATTTTTAAGTTCAGAGTTCTGTGAAATGTTCATGTTAGTCTCATATGAACTCAGCAATCTGAATGTCCTAAGAAGTCTAGTCCAAAGCTGATCTTTGGCTGGTGCTTGTCCCCTTAGTGGCAGTCCTGGCTAGGTAGAACACAACGGTCAAGGTGTCGAAGGTTTGCACAGAACCAGAAGGCAGAAGGAGCATTGAGCAGTTTTTCTCAGTGGCTGGTGTTACACAGACCAGGTGGGTTTGTCGTTGGGGGCTCCTGTCATGGTCTTGGGAACCTAAAAGGTCACTGTGAGGAGTGGTAGAAAATCTAACATTTTAAATGCCATAGTCAGCAGATCTCAGGAAGGTTTGAGGACCATAACCTATTAAGTACATCTGAGGTTCCTAGTTACCTGCTTCAGACTCAAACAGAAAGCTAGATGAAGCTTATTTCTACAATTAGTTAATACTTTGTATTTTTATATATACATAGTCATCTTATAGATAATGTTTATACCTTTCAAAAGGTTAGAGAGTCAAAAGAAAGCCAAAAGATTATGAGATCAGTGGCAATAGAATAGTTTTTTTATTTTTTGTTTTCTCCTATGCCAGGTGGCTCTTCTGATATGAGACAGAGATTTTGGGTTTTCCTTTAACAAGCGTGCGTGGGTTTAGAGAAGGAGAGAGCCATGCTCCAAGCCCAAAGTCAGCTTTAATTTTTTAATTGAGTTGGGACCACATAAAGACCATTTGGCACTTATGTCTGTAGAAGGGAGCAGAGACAAGTTGGAGGTGGGTGATACCACTGGGCCAATTTACTCCTTGTGACATTTTCTCTTGATGGTCCATCCTTTTTCTTAAGATATTTCATTTTTCCAGTGGTCTCTGGATTCCTTAGTTGGATGTTTTGTTTCTCCTGGAAAGATACAAACAAGTCTACCTCTGGGAGTTCCATTTCTGGTAGATATCTTTCCTAGGGCAAAACGCGGTTTTTGTTTTTGTTTTTGTTTTTGGTTTGGTTTGGTTTGTTGGTTTTGTTGTTGTTGTTGTTGTTTATTTGTTTGGTAGGTTTTTTTGGTTTTTTTGTTGTTGTTGTCGTCTTGTTTTTAGCAATAGAAAAGGTATTATCTCTCCATTGAAATTTTTAAAAATTCTTTTGAAAAAATTGAAACTAAATATACCATTAAATGTGTTTATTTTTAGACTATAAAGAACATTCACTTTGAATTTCAGCCTACCTTTTGCAAGTGGCTTTTACATTGAAATCATTGTAATTCCTATGTGCATGCCTCTGCCTCCTAAGTGTTGGGATCAAAGGCATTAAAGCCGTGAACAAGACCACCCTGTTCATAATAACTTTAGAATTTAGAAACCAGCCAGTTGATGGAGATCTGCCTGTCTCTGCTAGTATTAAAGGCATGGGCTACCACTGCCCTGCTCAAATATTTTATTTTAGCTCCAAATTATTCCAGCTTTCAGAGATTTAGAAAACAAATTTGAACTGTATTAACCCTTTGAATTTACTTAAAACATTTTAAATCTCTTAAATGTGTTTTTAATGCCAAACAACAACAACAAAAAAATCCTTTTTTAAAATAAAGATTTATTTATTTATTTATTATGCATACAGTGTCCTGCCTACATGTACACCTGCGGGCCAGAAGCGAGCACCAGATCTCGTTATAGATGGTTGTGAGCCACCATGTGGTTGCTCGGAATTGAACTCAGGATCTTTGGAAGAGCAGCCAGTGCTCCTAACCTCTGAGCCATCTCTCCAGCCCCCCAAAATATCATTTTTATTTAAGAAGAAAAGTCAAAAGCTGATATCCAGAATGGTGTGGGCCACATTGACAATATGCAGTCTAACATGGAATTAAGACACATGGTTTAAGAAAACTCAGCTTTCACTTCATGCTAGTCAGGCAAGTGTGCCTGGGTCTCTGATCGTTTATAGCAGTTTGCCAATATATTTGTTTTGTGGTCTTTCTTGACTTTTTTGGTACTATTTACTCAATCTGTTCTGTCCTTGATTACATCCAGAATAGTGTTGGGCATTAGATCTTTTAATTGCTCTGTGGCTGAGTTTCTCCTTAAGCTAACAGGAAATGATTGAATTCAGTTGGATGCCAGGGCCTTCAGAGGCCCCCTCGAGCGTTTCTTGAGGACAAAGGGCTACCTTGCCTATTCCTTGTTGATCTGCATTCATTAGTCCAATGCCAGCCTTTGCCATCCCCATACTCAGAAGGCAGGGGCCTTCTTTTTGGATTTTCTCCAGACAAAAACATTGTTTTTAGGAAGGCCTTGCCTACAATCCCCTTTTAATGGCCTTGCTTACCACAATTAAAACATCTGCCATTTTAAGCCGGGCGTGGTGGCGCACGCCTTTAATCCCAGCACTCGGGAGGCAGAGGCAGGTGGATCGCTGTGAGTTTGAGGCCAGCCTGGTCTACAAAGTGAGTCCAGGATGGCCAAAGCTACACAGAGAAACCCTGTCTCAAAAAAACAAACAAACAAAAAAACAAAAAACAAAAAACAAAAAAAAAAAAAAAAATCTGCCATTTTGATTTTTCTTAAGACTTTTAGAAATCACTTCTCGTATCAGATTATCATTATAATTTTTTTATTTTTATTTTTTTGGTTTTTTTGAGACAGAGTTTCTCTGTGTAGCCCTGGCTGTCCTGGACTCACTTTGTAGACCAGGCTGGCCTCGAACTCACAGCGATCCGCCTGCCTCTGCCTCCCGAGTGCTGGGATTAAAGGCATGATCCACCACTGCTCTCAACAGTATCATTATAAATGTGAATCCAATATCAGCGTATCTCTAATCCACTTCGGTATTGGTGTTGATTTTGTCTTTAAAGGAATAATCACTCTTTTGAATTCAAAATTAGCATTTCCAAAAGCCAGAGATTCAACTAGTATTTTGCTGACTTCTGAATCTGAATCTATTCTATTTATTGCTGAAGCCAATCTTTGTGGGGGGTGGGGGTGGGGTGGGGGAGAACAAAACCTGTGAGGGCTTCTTTTGAAACTTGTGTAGTTTTTAGCAAATGACTCAGACCTCTTTCCTGAGTCTTCAGCCTTATCCTAAGCACTTAAAGCTGATAGGTGACATAGTGCCACGGTGTGATCATCAAATTCAAGCTGCCTTTGTAAATCAGCGTGCTGACCTTCACCTAGCAACTGATCCTGGGAACTATCAATACTCCGGCCTGATTTCGTCCTTCTGTGGCCTTTGTTTCCTCTTTCCACTGTGATTGTCCTTGTAACTGAGGATCAGATTCCAAATAATGCTGTTGCCAAATCTTTGCAGTCTTGGAGGATAACCCTGTTCTGAGTTGCCCATTAATTTAGAATCTGCTTCACGCAGGATGAGGGCATACATACCACAGGAGATGACCACTTCCTTAAACCTCAGCGGATCTAATATGTGTGTAGGATTGCATTTTAACTTCTCCAAGACCTTGGGGGTACTTATCACTTCCTGGTATGTCTTGTGTAATAACTGGATAAGCTAAGGTTGGTTTTCTAACCTTCGGCTGCCCCTTTTTAGTTTCATTTTGTGGTAGGCTCTTGCCTAAATTCTTCTGTCTGTGTATGCGTATTTTTCTTATTCTCATTTATAGATCTTTCTAAGGCTTTTCTAAATTCCTCCATCTGTGTCTGAGTAGTTTTCTTATTCTTGTTAATAAGTCTCTCTAATTTTCCTTTTAACTTGTATCTTATCAATCCACTTTTTCTTTGAGTGAGCACAGAGAGCCATTATGGCTACTAGAATAAAGTATAGCTGAGTGTGGTGGTCCTAGGGCTCAGGAGGCAGAGGCAGGTGGATCTCTGTGAGTTCGAGGCCAGCCTGGTCTAAAAAGTGAGTCTAGGACAGCCAAGGTTACAGAGAAACCCTGTCTCGACCCCTCCCCCCCGAAAAGAATAAAGTATAAAATACCAAAATGATAATGATCATAATTGGTATTTGGATGATTTCAGCTAAGCCATTTTGCTTTTCATTTTCTGCTTCTTTTTTCAAGCCATCTAGTGACCTGACCTGCGGGGTTCGACTAAAACTTGGGAGGGAGGTCACCTGTTGAGAATGCAAGACACAAAGAAGGAGAGCAAGTCTGATTGATCAAGCTCTCAAACTTTATTAGTCAGGCAGCAGCTTTTATAAGTCAGAAGGCAGGGAAGCATATTGCTACTACAGCAACCCAGCTGTAGGCTTTTCTCAAAACACAGGGAATTCCAGGCAGGGTCACAATGTCCTGCCACACAGGGTATCTGGCTTTGTCTTTATCTAGCTTTAGTCTAACTGTTGACTCACAACAGAGTCAGCTAGTTTCTGGTGAAAGGCAAACTCTGGGAAAAACAGAGACTTAAAGGTGCAGGCTCTGACAAGATGGCTGAACATTGGCTGTATAGCCTATCGTCCCCAACAATCTAGAGTAGCACTATATAGGGTCCTAAAGCCTTCTATTGTGGTACCCCCCATCCTTAACTCTCTCCTTGAGGACTTCCCAGATGACTTACCAAATCTAATGGCGTCTCAGTTTGTCCACAGCTGGAGGAATCTGTCTGCGCGATCATGCCCCACCTTGGGTACCAAAATGTTGTTATAAAAAACTAAATCCTAGGCGCACGCCTTTAATCCCAGCACTTGGGAGGTAGAGGCAGGTGGATCACTGTGAGTTCGAGGCCAGCCTGGTCTACAAAGTGAGTCCAGGACAGCCAGGGCTACACAGAGAAACCCTGTTTCAGGAAAAACAACAACAACAACAACAACACTAAACTAAACTAAACTAAATCCTAAATAATTCTGTTTTACCAATGAAGGCTCCAGAGCCTTCCTACTCAGCTCATGTCCCAAATGGAAAAGCTAAAAAGCTAAAAGCTAAAAAGCCAAAAGCCAAAGCCCAAAAGCTTGCTAGCTCAGCTGACAGTCCAGGAGGAAAAAGCCAAAAGCTTAAAAGCCAAAAAGCTTTCTTTGCCCTGTGTGTTGGTGCACACCTTTAATCTCAGCACTCAGGAGGCAGAGGCAGGTGGATCTCTGTGAGTTCGAGGCCAGCCTGGTCTACAAAATGAGCCCAGGACAGCCAGGACTACAAGAGAAACCCTGTCTCGAAAAACAAAAGAGAACATTGTTTGTCTCCATGCTGTCTTAAATACCCTTCAACTCAAAGTCCCTCCTTTCTGGTTAGTCCCTGTCCGCTGGTTACTTGTTCTGCCTGTTGACCTAGGGTCAACTTTATTAAATCCTGTGTACAGAAAGATCTTGGATTAAAGGTGTTTGCTAGGGCTGAACTACACTGAACAAGAAACAGGTTTTTATTCTGGGCGTGGTGGCACACTTTAGTCCCAGCATGCAGAAGGCAGAGGCAGGTGGATCTCCATGAGTTGGAGGCCAGTCTAGTCTACAAAGCAAGTCTAGGACAGCCAGGGCTGTTACACAGAGAAACTCTGTCTCAAAAAAAACCTAAGGAGAGAGAGGGCGGGGGAGAGAAAGAGAGAGAGAAAGAAACAGGTTTTTACAGTTCACAATCTCAGGGTTCATAATGGGATCAAATATCCTGCAGCACCCTATGGGTAACCCAGAGCTAGCCAGTAAGCAGCACCCCTCTATAGTTTCCTGCCCCACTGTCCCTCAGTGATGGCTTAGTGATCTAGGAGAGTAAGGCAAATAAATCCTTTCCTTGTCTAAGTGGTACTTTATCACAGAAACAAAAGGCGACTAGAACACCTGGAATGGCTCTTTGATGGGTCAGATCTTAGCCTACTGTTCTTCCTTCCCACGCCAGAGACCAAGTTGCCATGTCAGTCCTGGGCTATCTCTACACTTACTCAGGATGCAATAGAAAATGAAGTTGCTTTTGTTTGTTTGTTTTGAGACAGGGTTTCTCTGTGTAGCCTCGGCTGTCCTGGACTCACT